>NW_008753565.1:1905-2601 GCF_000715545.1 Opisthorchis viverrini | reverse complement strand
TCGAATGCACGCTTGAAGCCAAGGAACAGTATGATTTTAAGAAGCCCTGACAGTCGAGGCATTGTGAAGATGTGGACCGCGCAGTCCCTTCCAGGACAGAATCCTGCTTGCTTTTCTCCGGCGGTGACGAGTAATGGTTCATTTATGAGGTGTCTCCACAGACGTTGTCAAACGAACCTCATAGAGGCGACTATTAAGGGACAACAACTCAACCATAGAGACCCTTATCCTCGTTGGCTTAGAACAATACTAAACCCCGGCAGAACCAACAGCAGTGGCTTCTGAATCATCAGATTTGTGCAGCCAGAAGCGAGTGGAACCCGGCAAGGAGTCCAGTTCAACAACCGCACTTGGGTCTTCAAAACTCGTTTCTGACAGACAATACGGATAAATAGAGTGTGGGTACATGCAACAGCAGTCTATTATCCGTTTTGTTTCAGAGTTCAAACGTTGGGAGCTGCCAGATGAACTGTGAATCGGGGTTTGAAGAATGATTTCTGAGTGTCTGCAGCCATAGTGTCTGAGTTAACCGTAGATGTTGCAGCTAGTCGCACTGGACAGTGAAGGAATTTGTCAGTCCTTAAGCCCTAAATAGATGTCACTAGGAACCGGGTGAGGAGGAAAGAAAGTTGAACATATGGAAAAAGAAAGAAGGAAGGCATCAATAGTAGCCTGATTTCGCTTGCCCTTCCTGCT
>NW_008753565.1:0-845 GCF_000715545.1 Opisthorchis viverrini | reverse complement strand
CTCACGATACAGACACAAGGGCACTAACCATAAGGATAGCTTTAAGATAATCGCTTTCCTTTTTCTGTCGGAAAACGACCCCAGCAAAATTGCCCTCAGACGACTGCGGTCCCGGGAGAACTGCTGTAGCACCTCCTGTGACCACCTTACCTGGTCAGTTTGGAAGACATTGCAGACAGGGTGAACTTCATTAGATTTGCAGCTAATCACCCTGGTACGGAAGTAGGACCATTTTGTAGCACACCTTTTTGTGCTCATTGAATATGGAAGTGAGCGTTACTTGTCGTAACAAACGTGTACCAACATCCAGGCTATAAATGTGCCTGATGCTTGTCTTACCAGCGTACCCCCACACGAACGGACCAAATGAACTTCATTAGATTTGCAGCTAATCACCCTGGTACGGAAGTAGGACCATTTTGTAGCACACCTTTTTGTGCTCATTGAATATGGAAGTGAGCGTTGCTTGTTGTAACAAACGTGTACCAACATCGAGGCTACAAATGTGCCTGATGCTTGTCTTACGAGCGTACCCCCACACGAACGGACAATCGTTCCGTTCGTGGAACCACCTGTCCGATGCTTGTTTAATCGGTGGCCTTCAAACTATGATCGACACAGCCGTTTTTTCTGTAAAGTTCATCCATCAGGAATTGTTTGACAAAATAAGAATTGCACTGTATCTGTCAACTTAAAATTTGCAGCGAGTAACTCATGAATTCAGTAGACTGTCTTATGCTTGTATGGGGTTAGAGTTGCTCTTGAATCTTGTACAACGCTTTGCGGTATTTCATTTTTTATCTTGTTTGATTTCATTTTTTATTCCCATCATCTTTTGGCCATAT
>NW_008753564.1:2018-2603 GCF_000715545.1 Opisthorchis viverrini | reverse complement strand
AAAACGTTCAAACACTGCTCTGAGATCAGTTGCATGTCCAGTTTGGGAGATGCTTGCGACTAAAACGTCGTCAAGTTAGGCATACACAAATGGCTAGCCATGTAAATCTTCGTCCATGAAAAGTTGAAACATTTGGGCTGCATTTCGAAGACCAACTAGCATACGCGTGAATTCGAAAAGGTCAAACGGTGTTGTGATGTCTGTTTTAGGAACGTCACCCGGGGTTGCGGGTATGTGGCAGTAGGCTCGTACTAGATCGAGTTTGGAGATGTTTGTGTGGAATTAAGGTACTCGTGAAATCGTGGATATGCGGGATGGGATACCTGTCTGGGATAGTAGCGTTATTGAGAGAGCATTAATCTCCACATGGTCTCCAACCACCTTTTGACTTGTTGGGTAACTTATGTAGGGGCGATAACCAATGACTCGATGAAAGGCGGATGATGCCGAGTTCGAGCATGTGTTCGAACTCGTGTTTTGTGATTTGTAGCTTATCCGGATGAAGTCGGCTGTGGTTTGCATAGACAGGTGGATCTCTCGTCTAGACATGGTGAACGACCGAGTGAGTGACCAGTTGGGTGTATT
>NW_008753564.1:0-254 GCF_000715545.1 Opisthorchis viverrini | reverse complement strand
ATGAGTTGGATAACACCAGGAAAGTGTGTGCTTGAGAAATATTCACCAGTCCCCAGCTGTCACAGATAGCATCTAATGGCTGTTTTTCGCCATGTGCATCTCGTTTCGTGAAGCTGCCAGTAATAACTCGGCGACCGGTGATCTGTAATCTTACATCCTTTTGGGTTGGCGCAGTAGATTTCAGTTAAACTTCGGTTTTTATGTATTATCTCGGAAACTGTTGTTCGACCGCTTCTTACTTGTCCGCAATCCCT
>NW_008753563.1:0-2604 GCF_000715545.1 Opisthorchis viverrini | reverse complement strand
CATTCATAGTGACTTGAAAAGATCTCATTGAGGTCCTGTGTCAGTTTCCCCTGTTGAAAGAGTTAGACGTTTATCACCTGTAGTCTATTGGAATAACCGAGACCTGTCATGCCCACTGTTAACCGGTGTGTCATACTTTGTACTCGTCCGAAACGAGCAGAAGCTGTTGCAGGACGAAGATCAAGTCCGCGCATGGTGTCCTGAGCGAAGGCCTACGGTGTCTTCGAAAACGAGTAAGAAAGCTTCGAAGTTTATCCATTTTGCATCCGTAACAGCTAGCGAAGCTTGCGTGTTCACGCCCCAGAAGGCTCACAACTAAGCTGCAGTCCCAGGCCCAGTACGAGAGCTAAATTCTGGTATGGTAATGAGCTTCTCTTAGTTGCTTCGGATCTCCAATTTTTTTTCTGTTAAAGTTCATTGGAATTCATCATTCTGGAGGCTGAGTTTGGCTTTATTTTCGGCGACAAATCACACTCATCGAAAAGGGGTGAGGCCAGGACTTGATCAAGTTTGTGGCGATTGATTTTAGCGGACGATAGCTTTTCCGAGGCCGGCGATATGAGGCACCGGCCGCTGTTGGGAGAAAACACATGTCTCTCAACCACAATTTATGGTCAGTAGAGAGCAAAATTCCAAATGGGTTTGCCAGGATGGTGCGGAGTACAATACTGAAAAGACAAAATCGCGGGTACTCGAAGGACCGCTGATGTGCCTGAGGTCAAGAAGCCATGCAGATCCTTACTCCAGACTGATGAGTGCACAGGGGTGGCCCCAAACAATGCAATGGTTGATCGAGAACGTTCTCACTTCACAAACCACCCCTAAGCCTGCTTCGGTGGATCAAGCCAAAGTTCCTCGACGTGTTAAAGATGTTGCGATTCACCTTGCTTGATTGCAGTGCATATGAAGATATTGAAAGTAAAGTGAACTAGACTGGCTAACTATATTCAGGCTAACAGGAAACCGTGTGGGCATGGGTGCGAATGGACGCTCCAGATTTAAACTGGTTGCGCAATTCAACAGTTGATTTTCTGTGCGAACTTATAGGGAGGGTCTGACACATGGTCTATAACTGTCAGGCCAGCACAGGTCCCGCCCTTGTTTTGGGAGCTATAAGCTCTCAATAGATACTTAGCCGGTGATAGATAAAAAGCTTGGGAACTCAAACCTGTTAACCCATCCATCAAGGTCACTCGGGCAACATATGTAGCCGGTTCTAAAGCAGCCGTTTTAGCGGGGTGGAGCGGACGGACAGACAGATCGTACGAAGTGACTTGTATACAGGAGTGTGGGTATCGCCTTCCGTTTTGCACGTGGCTATCGGAACAGCAACACGCACTGAGCCTCGTCTTAACTTGTATCCCTCTGTCTGGTGCGTTTGTTCAAGTGGTTCAAAAGCTTTCACGATAGAATTCCTGGTTTGGTAAAAAGTGAAGCACCCGGTTCATACATTGCACCCTTAAATTTTGCGCTGTCTGCTTAGAGGCTTTGAGCGTTGACCGAACATTCAAGGCGGCCAGAAAGGGGGTAAAAAAAGTGGGTTTACGGGATTTTAGGGTCTTGTGTGTGAGTTGTCATGTATATTTCCCAGAGCTTCAAGTTAGGGGCCCATACCAGTCCAAGGGGCTTAGGTGGCGGTTGAATGCAGAAAAGCCACCTCAGTGGAGAATGACGTTGGACAGGTTGGGCCTTTTTGCGGGCCAAAATCAACACAGCATCATCCACGGCAAAACGTTGGCGGCATTCCGCTCGCTGGGTGGTCTCATCAGCCGAAATGTCATGCTGCTTAAAATCCGGTCTAGGGCTAGAGGTCACTACTTGCGGCAGAACGGCGCCTGGATTTCACAGTGCTGGATTAACTTACCAGTGGATATGGCGACGTAATTAAGGCCAAATCGCGAAGTTCGCCATATGGGTGTACGGTTGATGGATTTTTGTCCAAAATTGCCAATCAACCTGGAGTGGGAATAGCCAAGCGAGTGAAGCGACAATGAACAATAAAAATGATATATATGGCCACCTGGAATGGATAAACGAAAGCAAAAAAGATGACTTAGGAGCCAAATACATGCCGAGGAAACTAAAGGAATTTAACTTGCAGAAATGGTGTGATCGCACGCGTCCTAGGGGCAGGCGGGTTACGATGAAGGGAAACTCACAACAAACTAGTCCGTCGAATGATTTTATGGGAAGCAGTTTTTAGCCAGAACAGTGATTTAGCTCTCGCCGTCTTCCAGAAAAAGTAAATACTCGGTGACCTACCAGGTCGCCTCAAACTTCACTGCCTTCACGCGGCTCTCAAGAAACCGAATCATGGTGATACAATGCAGAGTCTAAAGAGATACCTGCAACTACTCTGTACACACTCTTAGGGGAGCCACATCTGCCAGCTCGTCGATTTTCCTGTGCCCACAAAAAATTGTTTGCCTGGTTCCATCCGTCTCTAGGACGAGCTCCTTCTTAACTACTGAGCCCATGGATCAGATTGCACTGAACTTTCAATTTAACCTGCCCACAAATCAAACAATTCTGTTCGCGGTGCTCGTTCGGCCCCGTGCATTCGGTCAACCCTTCCCTGTCCGCCGCCCTGTGCTGACTTCCGCC
>NW_008753562.1:0-2606 GCF_000715545.1 Opisthorchis viverrini | reverse complement strand
GTATAAAAACATGAAGATCACGAACCTATGGGCCATTAAGTCTTTGAACTAGTCAAATGAGTGTATTAGAGAGCATCTACGGAAGCGCGCCTGAGTTGGTTGTTCTAGCCACAAGCTTTGGGGTACCAATGATTGGTGTTTTCTACAAGTGGCTGCAAGTGGCTGCTGGCTGAGAAGCGACAACAACAGTATTTTTGACCGCATAGTGCACAAATCCATACGTGTATAATTCACATCGTTAGACTCGCATGGTTGATTGGGTGCCCTTCTTCACGTTTTCCACATGGAGGTCTGCAGTGGTCATCAAACTTTGTTAATAATATAAGCTGAGCTCCGATATTCGGCCACTTTAATTGACTGTCAATGAAGTGAATCGATGGATCTCCGCTGATATTTACTTGTCTCATTTTCCAGATCGGTACCATGAGGCTGTTGTCTCATCGTTTAGAACCTACAAATCACTTGATTGCTGGCCTAGATCGGCAGGCTTGACTTTTCTGCCACCTGGGCCAGGCTAGCTCTAAAGTGCTGAGAAGCTTGTGATTGTGAGGCGCCATTTACTCCGTCACTATCATTTAACCACGCACCATCTAATATCTGTAACCTAGTGGGTTTTGGATTTTTTTAGACAGAGCTGTGCATCAGAAAACTACTGCTAAAAAACTCTTCGAATCGTGCCAACTGTTACAGAGTTGGTGTTGATATCAGCCAATTTAACAGCCAGAAAGAGCATCCCCGGTTGGTCTTTTGCGCCGTTCACATTGAGAACAATGCTACCACACAAGTCCGGCGTTTTGTACTGCTTCGTTCACATTCTNCACAAATCCATACGTGTATAATTCACATCGTTAGACTCGTATGGTTGATTGGGTGTCATTCTTCACGTTTTCCACATGGAAGTCTGCAGTGGTCATCAACCTTTATTAATAATATAAGCTGAGCTCGGCCACTTTAATTGACTGTCAGTGAAGTGAATCGATGGATCTCCGCTGATATTTACTTGTTTCATTTTCCAAATCGGTACCATGAGGATGTTTCATCGTTTAGAACCTACAATTCACTTGATTGCTGGCCTAGATTGGCAAGCCTGACTTTTCTGCCACCTGGGCCAGGCTAGCTCTACACTGCTGAGAAGCTTGTGATTGTGAGGCGCCATTTACTCCGTCACTATCATTTAACCACGCACCATCTAATATCTGTAACCTAGTGGGTTTTGGATTTTTTTAGACAGAGCTGTGCATCAGAAAACTACTGCTAAAAAACTCTTCGAATCGTGCCAACTGTTACAGAGTTGGTGCTGATATCAGCCAACTGTGCTAAGAAATTAACATCCAGAAAGAGCATCCCCGGTTGATCTTTTGCGCCATTCATGTTGAGAACAATGCTACCACACAAGTCAGGCGTTTTGTACTGCTTCGTTCACATTCTTGTGCCCGTTGTTATTTCTTTACATTGTGTAGAATATAGATACAAAATTTTAACTGCGCTCAGTTTCATTAGACAAGCTGGACTCCTGAAAGGTTTTGATTAGTTATTTGTTTTTTCAAATTTCAAGCACTTTTACGGCGGCGTTTGGGTTTTCTGCTTTCCCCACTCAACTTTTCTTTTTTACATTCTTTTGCTACGCAAGTTTGCTACATTTATCCGGCGTAAACAAATTCACCGGGATTTGTCCTATTCTAGCCGTTTTCCAGTTTCCCTAATAAGAGAAGGAATCATTTAGAATACCGTCACTTTTTTAAATGAAAGGCTGACCACTAAATAAACGATAATAGTTTCAGTGACACCTATCCCAAAGGAAATCTGGTATTATGCTCGGAAAATTGGTTTGATTATAATATATGCATTAAGTAGAAAGACGTCTTCAGTGCACAAGTACACAAGCAATGCCCACCAAAGCGCGTCTGATGATCACAGTTCAGTGATTGATGTTAAAAAGCAGTTAAGAATGGGAAGGACTGGGAAGTCCTGACTAGCGGGCCAGTCGATCGTCACAACCAGGACAGTTACTGGGTCGTCGTTCGATGAGTCGGGCATACCAAACACATCGCTCAAGTGTGAACAAGTTGGCCTGTTCAGACGTGAAAATTCAGATGCATCCAACGTGCTTTGGTGGATTAGCGGTTACACACTCGGCTCGCATGTCAGATGTCCGGGGTTCAAATCTCGGCGCGGCCATTGGATATGCCATTGGATATGCACTGCCGATGAGCTCTAATAAGAGCGAAACTCAAGTCCAGTGCTTCCCCCCTTAGGTGTGGACTCACCGGAATAATCACGCCAGAACAGGAACACGACCGTTCAAACGAGAGTTGTGTGACTATGAGCAAAATACCTATTTTACAAAACGCCCAAATTGCAACCAATTAAGAATGATCAAAAAAGCGTTTCAGACAAAAATATTCCAGCAAAGCAACAGTTTCAGTTTAAATGGCGTATGGAAACAAAATAATATAGGACCGGCGCCAGATGGGCTCTCGATAAATACACATACTAGAGGACTGTTAACCAGCGATTGGATTATGCCTGTTCTGACCGATAGTGCTGTGTGTTTACAAAAAATGTTTCAACAACAGCTGTTAGAACTAAGCTAAGTCTGCAAATAT
>NW_008753561.1:2145-2608 GCF_000715545.1 Opisthorchis viverrini | reverse complement strand
TGCACTGACATGCTTCGGTTTATTGACAGTCCAGTAACGGCCGAGAGGGTACCGCGATCGGAGAAGTGATACGCTGTTTCGTGACAAACGGTTCTGGGTGAGATGGAGGTTGACACAGAGAGTCCAGCATATGCAGGCTCACAGATAATTTTCCCTTCGTTGGGAGACCATGTTAGTGTGGACCGGGGACTAGCCAGATCGAGTGAATAACCGTTCTACGGGGCGTATGGGCAACTGCAGCCGAGGTTTGAAGCTTGGGGAGACGGAGAATGAAGAGGCAATAGAATGAAAGCAGCAGCATGTGGTGAGTGTCAGGAGGCATAAGATACAACGATGTCCGTGAAAAAACTGAAAATGGATAAAAAAAACTAAAGGACCCAAGAAAGGTGGATACGTTTGCTAATCTAAAAATCGAGTACCAGTTGGGCTAGAGCAGGTGCCTAGTTTCAAGGTCAAGTGTTCT
>NW_008753561.1:0-893 GCF_000715545.1 Opisthorchis viverrini | reverse complement strand
AACCCGTGATTCCTCATAATCACATCTGTAGCCCCTCTAGCCGTGCTATCCAGTTCCCTGGCAGGGTCTCTAAACCACAACCACCGTTACATAATCCTAGACCCTATCAAGTTCCGCCCCTCTGGAAACCTGCGTACTATATGCCTGGGATCCCTTTTCAGCAACTACTTACTCCACCACAGCCTCCGCCCCCCTCCGAAGCCACGTGCAGCCTCACCTCTAGGACCTTTAGCTGAATCTCGACTTCCTACTCCAAACCCCCTTCAACTGCATCCAACGCAGAGGATTCCTGCTCACTCCCAACGGAGCTCACCCCTCCCAGAGTGTTTGATTATACCACTAACTTCCTCGCCGCACCATGTCACCTCTCCTCACCTTGCATCTCTTACCATAAACCTCTTATTCCATCTCCTCCAATCAGCCCAGTTTAGTTACGCATTCCATCCGCCCCCTACGATTCGATGCTGAAGGCTCTACAAAACAGATCCACCCGTCCTCTCGATGCCCCTGTCTTACCCTCTCATTCCCTGTCTCTTATACACTTCTCCTGCCCTTCCATCCAGCACGACCTAAATCTCGCTGTTTCTGTCGAGCTACAGCACACGGTACCACTTCCTGACTACGTCGATTACATTATTACAAACGATTGCCCGACCCAGCCTGTTACTCTTTGTCCATGGACTCCTTCCTCCCAAAATCAGTCCGTACCCTATACTGAGCCTGACCCAACACCTCCTGCTGTGGGTTCAAACTCATTCGAACGACGATTTACCCATCTACAAACGGTACTGAATACTCCCTCCCAGACTCCGGACTCCCTTCCATATAACCTAACCACCAGGTACTAGTCCCCCCAATGCACAGCCCCACCGTAAGTGAGGTCACAAAGTTCC
>NW_008753560.1:0-2614 GCF_000715545.1 Opisthorchis viverrini | reverse complement strand
GTTAGAGTTCAATCGCCCTGGTTGAGTGCTGGCTTTTGGTGCAGCTTTCGCAAATAGGAGAACCCGACCGAGAGCGTCAGCCTTCAATCCAGAGTTGTCAGTCTGCGTGATTCAGACGAGGTGCCTTCGCAAGATGATCACCTTGCATAACGGATCCAATGTTGCTTACGTTGCATACCTGGGCCAACATTTTCGTAGCTTCTTTTCGTCAAATTCGTTTGTATCATTGTACACCGGGTAAACATTGAAGAAAACGGATAAAAACGTCATGAGGACTACTCACTGTCCGCGCTTATTCCCAAAACAGGTAAAACGACTGGATTAGCCAAGCAAAGTTGCATGCTTCTGTGGTATTTTGTGTCAAACAAACTGGTTTTGAGGTCGCAATTACAGAAAACGATTACATTCCAGGTAACTGCCTAACAAAGCAAACTCTGTGTCGTCCACTTCGAGCTTCCTTCTTGTGGCATGGAAGCTAGGCACCGAAAGGGTGCTACGGCTGAATTATTTTTTCAAACTACTGGACAACTTCATCTACGCATAGGAGACAGAGGTAGTAAGTTGACGAAGGACTTTCGCCAACCTTGAAAGTAGCTTCCTATCAGGAAAACCACTTCTGTCCGACTACAGCATGGTATCTTGGATATTGTTCAGACTGAAAAATGAACCCGTCTTCATACGACACACCCGTTCGAAGAACAGTGTAAACAAACGATTTGTTGGGCATTCATTTGAGCCTTACGTTCATACCAAACTAATTGTAGAACTCATTTCTATCACAACGTGAGTTAATTCACTGATTGTGCGAAGCGCTTGAAAAATTGGTTGCAACTTTTTCCTTTGCCACTCAATTCGTGGGTTTAAAAAATAAATAAAATTAATAGTTCAACTGTAATACCCTTTTAGAGCCTACCTGCCATGCTACCCGAAGGAAGCACGAAGGCTGGGATACTGCCGGGTTGGGGAAGCCCAAAAAGGGGAAGTCAAGAGGCAGAAGTCGGGTTCGAACTACGGACCTTCCGGCCAGTAAATCCGCGCTCTAAATATTCAGCCACCTCTATGCTTACAATTGCACAGCGTCGACAGATGGCCTTAGATCTTACAACGCTTCACCTTAAGGAAAAGAGTATCTCAAATTGTCACTACGGTAGTGGAACTTGCGTCCTGTGATGCGAAAATATGGAACAATTCGCTGGAATCGCTGACGTCGTCACTGCCAATGGATGGGTATAAATTGCGCCCACTTTTTCAACTACTTGAATGTGGAAAGTAGTACACAAATTAGAAATGTTGTCTTTCAGCCCCAATAGTGCTNCGCCCTTTCTAGAGCTAATCAGCAGTGGATAAACTTGACCGTACAGGGGTTTAACTCACCCCTATTCCATCATTGCATGCTAGACGAATCTGAATTTTCACCCCTGGGCCGACGAACGTCTTCCCATTAGTGTTTGCTGGAATAATTCGGCTCCAATCAGCCCACAAACCTTCGACGTAGTCGAGCGCAGTCAACACACTATTTCAAAATTCTACAAAAATGAAAGAGGTTTCAAGTTGATTACGGAACCACCAGGAAATGTACGGTATTCCCCTCATCGTCCTCCTCCTCCTCATCATCATCATGATCGACAGCATGACATCAGTGTTCAACACCGATGCTTCACTGCCGTACAACCATGACTTATTTGAAAGCCTTATTGTAAAGGAAAGAATAAAGGTCGGACAGGGAAGGGACTTAGTGCTAGCTTAACACAGTCATTCCGAGGTGCCTACAACTCCAGACACCCATTCAGGCAACTTGGATAGAAACGGACAACAAGAACGCCACTGGCAACCATATCTTGCAGCGTCTCCAAACAGGTGCAATGAGGATCACGCGATCTCTTTTCTGGAAGGCGAGCAGAGTCGACAGTACCCGAACGTTTCGTAATCTCCTTCATACCCGTCTGCCAAGCCAAGGGTTGGCCACCTCTCCGTTTCCACCACCCTGAGTTGGGCATGGAAAACAGTACTCACTTCGGCAAACGGTGGTTCGGTATACGTTACTCGCTTACGGCCAAATTCAAATATATTTTTTCTTTCTCTCGCGTAAGTCAGCATCCCCAAAACTATCTTAAAAATTGCACAAATACACCGACAAAAGTAGCTAGAATCTTACTGAGTCAACGAAGCCGACCAGCGGGATCAGAATTAAAAAAATTGTTGCTAGTAAGCGAAACATCCGGCAACGTGTGCGACAGATACTCAGCATCTTTGGAAGCGTTCACAAAAGAACCAGAGATCATTCACCCCGGTCTGTGAGTACTTATCCGCTCTGTGCTGTCAACAGGATCCCCTTTCCCTCGTTTGTCCGTTGTTGGACGAAACATTAACAAAACAGTCGCTAGCTCCGAGAAGGAAGGAACAAGGTAACGGTCTAGATTTCGCCCCCACGGATTCTTGCGGTTGTTGTAAAAACTCAGAAAAGCACTCCAAGAGACGCGCCCACGGATAAGCCCAAAGCATGCGGGAACGGGGTGGTCCAAACCAGACCAATTGTCCTGGTAACCTGTGAGGCTGCATAGTTCATTTGCACATAGTTTGGTGTAACCTGCCACATAAATTTGCTTTTTTATTG
>NW_008753559.1:630-2617 GCF_000715545.1 Opisthorchis viverrini | reverse complement strand
AGAATCTGTGCGGTCCGACAGAGCATGCTACCGGAGTTGTAAAGGTCATCGACGGTAGACGGACATTAGATGGTAACCCGTAGTTGCTGAATTTTGGAGACAACATCACTATTCCCGTGCTTCAAGCTGTTGTTAGATCGCCCGGTCCAACGGGAGTGTTGTAAAGACAGACTGGTGGCACTGGCAAGAGCTGCGAGTTCGTTGAATGCATATGGATGTAGTGCGCCTGGTCTCGGTGACCTTTCGGCGCTTAGTCTGGTCGGGGGGAGCTCCACTTCTGACGCGGAGAATCGGATACACTTACAGCCAGCCACATAGGTCTGTTACTTGTTCGTAGTATTAACTTGCATTTTGTTGTTAGTATTGCTTTGTAGTCTGTGCCGTTGTGTAGTCTGTGAGCCGTCGGGTATGACTATTCCTGCAAATCTTTTCTTTTGTTGGACGATTTATGTGAGGGCGTATTTCAGTAGGCGCGAATTCTTCGGGTTTTGCCAGCAATTCTTCATAGTTTCCTCTAGTCACCGTCGTCATTTATCTACACTGATTATGGACGTCCGCACTATTATTCTGTTCTACCGTGGAACATTTTCTGATCAATGTCGTGGTGTTATCACGGGACCTAGGCCACATGCCACATGTGGTTTCGAAATGATCTACCGTTCAGTCTAAGAATGACGACTAGGGCTTGCGGGCCTCTTTCAGGAGGTTGAATAAAGGCGACATGGGATGTTGCGTGTCCGCATCCTTTCTTGGTGATCGTCGTATCATGGTCGCTTAATTCCCAAGAGCCCCCTAGCGCTAAAGCAGCCATTGGCTGTGAAAAGTTTTTGATATCCAATATTGTACCGAAGGCTCATAATCATTGCCAGCTGTAAGAACCGCGTACTTGTCGTACAGTGGTGGACTGTCAAGAGGGTGAGGTGGGGATCAATGCATTTACCGAGGGTGTTATCTCTTCCGAATACCATTCGACGTACTTCAGCATTTCTTATTCGGTGTTCTCACCAGACTCGCGCAATGATCCGAAGACATCGACAGCCAAACACTGAGTATTCTGAAGTCGTCGGCACGCAGTGGCCAGGTTTCCAATCCGTACAGTAATATGGATCACACGGTAGCATTGTAAACTGGACCATAGACGGATAAGCTGATGTCACGCCTACGCCACCGGTGACGCTTGTTCACAAAAGCTGCTCTGGCCTTCCCAATCCGGATGGAAATATCATCTTTCGCGAGACCACCGGGACTGATAAAGTTGTCCAGGCAAACGAATGTGTCTACTAACTCAATCGGTTCGACCGCAAGCACGAGGATAGGGTTCGAGCCCACAGTCTTGTAGTAGCATTTTATACTTCGCAGGTGTGAAGCGCATGCCAAAATGTGAGGCGGAATTACTTAGATTTCATTTTTTCGCATTACAACGGGGTCAGATCCAAGAAGAGCTATGTCGTCTGCGTATTCGGTATCTGTGAGCGGACGCCCCGCGAGCAATTCGACCCCACAGGTATTAGAGGCTAATAGTGAGTCTTCCATGATCGTATCAATGACGAGGTTGGAGAGGAAAATTGAAAGAGGACAGCACACTTGATGTGGTGAACTCAGGCGAGAGCTTCCCGTAAACCTTTACACGACCGCGGGAGTTGGCGTACAGCGTCTTATGGAGGGTCGAGAAGTTATGGGAGACAATTTTGCACCATAGACACTGCCATAGTGCTTGACGGTCCACAAAGCCAAAGGCAGCTTTCAGATCAAGAAACACAACCATTGTTGGTTGTTGGAAGCAGTGTCGCTGGTCCAGAATCTGTCGGAGGGTGGAAATATGATCGATGCATCCTCTTGCAGGACAGAACCCAGCTTAATTTTCACGGATATGTCTCTCCCTGTGTTCAGTCGAACTTCGAAAGATAAGGCGAGAGAGCACCTCAGATGCCGCGTCTAACAGGCTGGGGCAACGTGGCTTTCACACAGCGTCCGCGTACCCTTTTTG
>NW_008753559.1:0-559 GCF_000715545.1 Opisthorchis viverrini | reverse complement strand
TTCCGAAGGGCGATCAAGGTTTACATTCTATTCGCCCGTGTGCATTACCTCCGTAGGCTGTGTTGCAGGAGGCCAGCTTAACTTTTCTTCGAAGTGTTCGGCCCATCTCTCCAGTCGACGTTTTTGCGACTGAATTAATAAGCCATCATTTTCACTTATCGTTTCGCTGACCGTTGATTCCCTAGAGCCAGTCGATCGTATCAGTTGATATAGGGCACGGCTATTTCCCGTAGCAAAGGCTTTCGACGTCCACCAGAGTTCTCAGTTTTTCCTTAGACTCTTCACTATTTGGCGTTGTAGGGATTTGCGTGCGACGTGGTACTCGTTGCCTGCTGGTGCGGATTTCCTGGCATCACGGATAGCGACCTCGACGACATCCAGTGGTCTTGTGGTCGAAGCATCAGTGAAGCATCAGTGCCAACACTGATGTTGCTGTCATTGATGATGATGATGATGATGTGGTCGAATCGGAGGAGTCGGACAGACAGCACTCAACGCCACTAATATAGCCTTTCACATTTTGCCACGTCTCACCCACATGCTCACTGCCACCACAGTA
>NW_008753558.1:0-2620 GCF_000715545.1 Opisthorchis viverrini | reverse complement strand
AAGGCTCGGCTGAATCACTAGTTCATATTTTGATCAAGTGGGGATGGTGCACAGAAGCCAACTCATGTTCTAACTGGAGCGGTAATCAATATGAAGAAGTATTTTCCGCCACATGAAAACATCCATTTGGTTGATGTACACTGGTGCATAACCCTGTGGAAGTTTCACCATTTCGGGGCCTTCACATGTTCACCTGGTCCCCGAACACCCTCCGGTCTTAGTCCCCACATGAGCGCCAAATTTAACGTGAGTTCGGATAAACACTAACTAAAAGATTAATCTGGCATCCATAACTGGACCTTGTGTGAAGCGTTGACGATGACCGATTTCTCACATATATCGGATTTCCAGCAGAATTGATGATTCTTATCTAAATACTTCCTAGATGACGGTTGATAAACGCAACTGGCATGTTTGGCTCTAATTGTGTGGATAGGGGTGGGGGGAATGTGTAGTCGACTTCTCCACTGTTGTAGGCCATAGGTATCAAGTCAAATAGGAATAGATAAAACACCTCAAAGACGGCAACAAAAACGTAGGAAGGTTCAGTCTCACGACGGACTGTGAAAACATGACAGGAGTGCCTCGATTGGGGAGAAATTATTTTCACGTTTCATTGACATGAGGAGTGAGACAAGAGACAGATCCTGATGAACCTCTCTTGCCGTAGCTAGCTACGTTGCACTAGATGTAGAGTCGAGCAACAAGTGCAGCGACTCAATAGTGAGAAAACGCTTGCAAGCAATCACACACTAAGAGTCACAATCAGCCCCAAAGTTGTACGTTGAATTGATTGAACAATGACTAGACAAGTAATAAGACTGAACCCCACTGGGACATCACACAATCGTGGGAATTTCTCATTTATGTGGGAGGAGAAAGTGGGCAAGAGTATGATTAGACAATCCGTCCCATACACAGGTAAGATCTGCATCGACTACAGTATTGACATGTCCACAATAGACTAAGCGCGTTTGGAATGAGCCAGAGCGCTGAATATCGTAATAATTATGATGCACAGCGCTATGGTCCGCAAATGCATGTGGAAACATATAACATCCAATAAAATCTCATCCACCCTAAGTATGATGTGTACTTTCTACTTCGGCTCCCAGTAGGTCGCGAAAAATGAAGCCTTAATCATCGCCAGCGTGAGCATCAAATCAAAGCACTACTCTAAACTTGCCAAATGTTCTGAACAGAAGGTGAGCGGGAGCGAGCCATCAAAGCGAGTGATCAACCCAAGGGAGGGGAAAAGTGATGAGCAATGTTCTGGTGCATCCTATATACATCGGTCACAAAATAATGTAACACATTCAGGACCACAAACTTGAGAAGAGCTGTATGTGTTTCGCCGACCATGTTAAACAGGCTAGTGTACGGTTTGGGAAATTGGAATGTTTGATGCATTGATACATGTCTTTGGTCAACTGTCCATGGACCCGAGTAACGTGAACAACAAGATCCTTTTTGATCTGGGCGAGTGCTAGAGCTGGAGAATTAATATCGCTTGGTTTGACTGGAGTGTCATGCCAGTACGTTGTTGCGAAACTCCACGTCCAAAATTGCACGTTCTCAAACTCTGGGCCATACTCAAAAGCCATTAACAATTTTGCTTACGATCCCCAAATCAGGGTGGTTAAAATGTCGTTGGTTCACTTGGTGATTACTGTTATTTTGTGGCTCCACTTACTTGTTTCGATTGCGGATGTTGATGTCCTTGGATATCAAGGAATCCAAGACGCTGCGTATTCTTAGATCAAACATACATGCAGACGCTACAGATGATAGGGTGAGGTAAGCGTCAGCCGGATACAATGGTCAATGCGGATTTTTCAGTTAAACAGGCAATTCATGACAGTATCACTTTTCTTGTCATTCCGATTACTGGCAAGATTTCAGGAGCTGGCTTATGTTGCTAGCAAATGATTAGTGCTTTGATGACATGCTACCACGAAATCGTTTTTGACGTCGCGTATCACAGTTTCCCGTTTTTGCTTCCCACGTAGAATTTGAGCTAAAGGTGTGAAAAATTAGTGGCTCACACTATCGAAGAACTGTTTCTGTCATGGCATGTTCTGTCGGTGAAGTCAATAAGACGATTTAAACCTACTGCGCTTCTCCAGTAGCCACCTCGAATTCACTGAGCCGTGTGAAAAAGTCCACATAATTTATGTTGTTTGGGTCGTATGGTACCATGAGTTCTCATAGTGATGACATATGTAGTAAACAATTGCATGGATGAGCCTCTGAGGACTGACTAACCTCGGTGCTTTCCTTGGTGTTGTGAGTTCAAGTCGTTCTACGTTTTGTCGCACCTTATCGGTGTGTACTTCACACAGAAGCGCAGACAGAATCTTCAAGTTCGTCCACTCTACTTAATGAGAGTGCATTCCGGCGCAACGATCATCTGACCAGACAACCTGGATTCGATTCGTTTTGTGAGCGTTTGAATCCACTTGCCTACTCTTAAGCATCGGAACAGGGTCAAATTATATTTGTTCTGATTCACTTGAAGGCACCCAAAGGAAAATATGAACGAACGATAGAGCTATCACATATGACTGTGTGAGTCGGAAACTTGTACGCACTTCCTAGGAATCTGCATTTGTGATGCAAA
>NW_008753557.1:0-2622 GCF_000715545.1 Opisthorchis viverrini | reverse complement strand
TGGGCGCTAATACTTACAGCAAGACTCAATCAGTATCACTGACACTGAAACATATTTGCTTGTAAGGCTATATTACACACGAATAGTTGCCCGAGCATCCACATCTGGAATATCAACCAAACTATTTCAAGGGTCACACAAGATCTACTTGAAATGTTCTATGGTTTGGATCCCGAAGATGAATGGTTTGCTAATTTTGATTCTGCATATTGCTCTGAACAAGCCAGATACAAGCAATAACGGAATTTACACGGAATCTTGGGCAAATCCCATCGTCGATTGAGAACTTGCAGTCGTCGAGTGGATCTTCCCCGCAATTATCTGTATAAAATAACAAAAAAATTGAGGCGGATATTTGCAGAACATATTGCAACAGAAATAAGTAATTATGCGAAGCCGGGCATTAATCAACTGATTGTGTCGCCCGACATCGTCATTGGCTCCTGCAAACAGCATAACCGAGGTAATGGCGAACAGCAGTTATGACCATGACGGTGCAGTGGCTATGATTGCCTTTTGCATATTGAGCACTGAGCTCCGAGAAAAGTTCGGGAGTACTGTTTGATTCATTCAGCTGATAAAGTAAGTGAGTATGTATTGTCTATCTGCCCATGACTGTTTGTTTGTTTCAGGAATAGGTGAATTCACAAGAAAAAATGAAGGCTAACTTGTGTATTTTTATTCATTCTTTCGGGCGCGACAGCTTAGTGTCTAGAGTTGGAATTCATTGCCAAGAATGCCCTTGGTTTACAGCTGACACCCCTGCCCGAGGTTCTCCTGGTTGCGGGAACCTGGAAGAATCGTAGCTCTTGTGCCTTCTTCTGATATCGTGCACGCGGACATAAAATGTGTGCTGCAGAAAAACGAAGTTGACGATGTTTTTAACGATGATATGCTGTGCCATTGAAACGAAGGAATAAGTGTGTGGTTCGCAAATGTTTTGATGCTGCTGTTGGCAGCCTGTATGTAACAGGTGAGAAAAACCTTCCATGACTTGTGTGAGTTGCTTTCCAAATGGAACAGTGTCAGAGTCGGGACTGGCAACAGTTAACGAATGGGAGCAACCCACAAAATCCCACTTAAGCAGCAGTTGTACTGGACATGTTGAAAGGAGTGAGCCTGCGGGTGGCCATAGACTCTGTTGGTATAAGGAAATAAGTGTTGGGCAGCTCAGATAAACTTGGTTTCATAATGCTATTAAAATTTAAGTTTGTGCTACAAAATAGGTTCGTAAAATGGGCTTGATTTATTTACTCAGCCGTCACGAAGTCTGTGAATATAGGATTGAATTAGCAGGCCGGTACTAAATTGTAAACTCATTGCACAACAAAGTATTCAGCTCTGAATCCTTACCAACACATTGATCGTATCGCGTGAGATGCTTTGTCAATATGCCTTCCACTGAAGGTAAAATACGAGATTTGATTGTAACACGGTGGTGCATATACGTTAGGTGGTGTCCCACGCTTTGGAAAATAAACTTACAAAGACTGAACGCAAGCAACAGAACCAATGTTGTCATAGTATCTTTTGACTGAGGACCTTGGAAATGACTTCGCAATTCTGGCCGTTCATGGGGTGATGCGTGTGCTTTGTAGTAATATGCATAACCTAGCAACCCGCCAGTCAGCTTGGCTGTACAAACCACACGCACGCGCCTATCTTCAAATGCACGAAATCCTAACCACATGTGTTATGCAAATCACACTTCTGCTTATGCGCAAAGTTTACCGTGCTATTTTCAAGTATATTATGACAAAAATAGCTCAAAAACTTCATAATGAATGAAGTACTCTAGTAATTTGTGCTTTCAGTATTTCCCGCACAAACTCGTGCCCGGTGAGCAACGGTTAGAATGACTGAAGATTCACGGTTTAATGTGCACTGATGGTTCTGTGAGCGGATTGCATGCAGTAGGAACCATTTCGTTGACTGACTCAGCGAAAAATCCCGCAAGAGCCCGATCATAAAGAAGCGCGTATTTGATCCAGAATTAGGGCACATAATGTGGTTTCTCTCAGGAATCCGAATTCGTGTTTTCGGAAAACAGATCCACGACGTAGACGAATGGGTACAACCGATATTCTGAACAAAACTTTTCTTTGCTTCGGATTCATCATAACTGGCACACAGAGAAAGCATGCGGCAATTAGCGCCTGCTCCCTGTTGTTGTATGTTTCAGCTATCAATGAACAAGTTACCCCATAGTACTCCCAAACAACACAATAAAATTGGCACTTATCTTTTTGACGGAAACATGAACTATTGTCTGACCAACTGCTTTATCCTTTTTATGGGACTGCGATATATTTATGTTCCTAACGAGGACTCGCCAAAAAGTAAACTACGACACTTCTCCCAATTAGACTGCTTTCTAGCAGCGAGAAAACTTCGTAAATTAATGTTTGTTTTCGGCACAAAGACAAAAACTATTGATGTGAACGTGTTATGTTCAAGACCCGACAAAAATTACTACGCTGTATTTCAGACAGTCCTTTCACGTTATGGCACTTAGTTTGTTTAATTCGCTTCATCCGGTTGCTCGGAAAGCCGCGTTTCGCTCTTTTAGCATTTGCAACAAGCGAATTCGTATTTTCCATACAGAGCGTTATTTTGCTTATC
>NW_008753556.1:1061-2623 GCF_000715545.1 Opisthorchis viverrini | reverse complement strand
ATGCATGTCACATCTTCACATGATTTGCAAGGACAAATTAATTTCTGCCAGTTATTACCGGTGCAAACTTTTATGCAGATTGACTGCACCGGGGTGCGAACATTTCCGCAGTTTTCGCAGATTTCTGCACCCTGTTGCGGAACCAGTGCGAAAATGGAACAATTTTCCGCACCCAGTCCGCACCCGGGTGTCGAAATTTCCGCGCACTTCTGCACCCGGTTGAGGGAAAATCCGTACTCATTACCGGGATTTCCGCACCCAGTCCGCACTTAGCTTAAGTCGTCCGACTCGCAAATATAGCCCATTTTACGGATTTATTNTTATCTCTTTCCCTAGTACGGTTCAGTAACATCCCAAACACTAAGTGCTAACCAATCTGCCCCCGCATAAATGCTCAGCATATTGTTTTTCCGGATATCAATAAGTGCCTTCAAGTACAAACGTACTGATGAATGAATTTTTAAAAAATACAGGGGAAGATCATTTGTAACTCTTGATGGCTCTCTGCAGGCGTTTCTGAATTTTCTGCCGCTCATTCTCCAGCCAGCGACGGACAATTTTTTATTTGTCGCAGATTTGTGTTCGAAAACTCCTCAGTTGTCGCGTCTTTAATGAAGAACACAGTTATTGAGTTTCATCCAGACACTGATTCAACTAGCTAAATATAAAATGACAATTAACTACTTACAAATAAGTCCTTGGGCCAGCCTGGTTGACCCGCAGGCTTCTTCGTCATTTACTCCGCGCCAGTTGAGTGGTACGGCCGGCCTTGAGGCCAACGTCCTCATAAGCATGTTGGTCACGTGCACTTGTAAAGCGCCAGCCTCCTGCAAGAGCCACCTATCCACCTTTGTTAAATCAACAATAGTGACTACAACTAATACTTACCAGCTGTGCATAGCGTGGACCATCTTTTAGATATTCCCCATGCTTCCGGGATCATCCATGAATGAAAGTAGAGGAGGGGGCTCGCTAAGTGCCTCAGAACTACTAGTGGGTACTAAAGCGTCTTGCTTCATGTGCAGTCTTTGGAGCGACGAGTAAATCCTCTCTAAATTCTCTATAAAATAGTTCAATTAGAACATGGTGATCTACTCACTGAGAAAGAGGCTGGCCAGATCCGGGAAAATTACGCTGGCCTTGGAATTTGGAGAGTTAGTTCTAGAAAGTAAACTACATGGAATGTTGAGAAAACCTGGGGATCGGGGTAGAACTGCGTGGTTCTGGATCGCACAAGGCGGGAAGTGTTGTATACGTGGAACTGCTGATAGATTATTTGATGGTGGTATTGAAATAAAACGTACGTTCCACATATCATCGGGGCATCACGAGTGACGGGTGCCACGTCTCGAACAGGAATGAGACTACTAATCGTGGCAGTCGGATTGGTACATCTGAAAACGAGGATTTTACAAATTGAAAAGTTGGTAGGTGCGGGAGGACCTACAGTCTTTTTGGAGTTGGTGGGCTTATGACTACGTTCGCAAAAAAAGTGGTGTCACCACTGGAATCACGATCCGACCCGTCTGTAAAATAAGACGACAGCCGTTTCTTTGTACTGC
>NW_008753556.1:0-702 GCF_000715545.1 Opisthorchis viverrini | reverse complement strand
GTAAGATTACTGACTAATCGATGAGGGTATGCAAAATGGGGAAGTATATACGAGTGTCTCTGTAGGAAAAACCTAAGCATTTACAAGATATTTGGTCGACTGATGCAAACAGCCGTGTGTTGCAAGTCGGAGCATTGAAAAACTAAAACGTCCGTCGATATCCATACGTGAGTGTAAAACGGGAGAACAGTTTTGAATTTCTGGTACTCAACAGTATCTCCAGAAAAATATACAATGACAGCTGGTTGAACATCAAGCAAAATGCTGTTGTCGGGAAAGATTTTCGGAAAAACGACATCCCTATGAATAAGCCTGTGACATCCGGCAGTAGTTGATGGCCTCAGTCACAAACCAACATCATCCAAAAATGCCTTCATTTCGACAGCATCCAATCCCACACGCTCGGACAGTCGGCGGTAAAGCTGAACGGCCGGTGGTTTTGGCCCATGTATGTAATGCTTCAAATGACCCAGCTCAGATTCATAGAAAAACGGGAAAAACGATCCAGGCTACCATTAAGCTTGACGAAATTGAATAAATGGTAGAAGACGTGTATGTTGTACACTAAAACGCTGGGACCAAAAATAGCAGCAAAAATTGAAACAGCAAACCTGGAAACGTCAATAAAAAAATCACCAGAATGTTGTGGAAAAAAGGTAAACAGCCCAAGAAAGTGGTCGTTTCAGAAGAGCTTGGTAAACA
>NW_008753555.1:0-2628 GCF_000715545.1 Opisthorchis viverrini | reverse complement strand
GGGTGTGTAAGGGATTATGAAACCTACTGGTGTTGTCGATGCGACTGAGCCGCCAGAATGGGGACCGTGTGATTCCCACTACGCCTGATTAGAACCGCTGCAAAACATAGGAGCTAATCGATGTCAATGACATTCTTGTGGTCAGCTTCTATCCAGACTGCCTGAACGAGTGTCTGGAGTTGTGGGCTTCTCGGGTTGTTTGTGGTGAGCTAGCACTAGGCCACTTATCCATCCACGTTTATTCTTTTATTCCCAATAGGGCTTTCAAGTAAGTCACAGTTTGACGACGGCGAAGCATAAACGTTTATCATTGATGTCATGGTATCATTGATGGTGATGAAGCTATCGGCCCGCAGGACTAGAGTTGTTATTGACCTTATCTCTGAACAACTGCTACATCGAGAAATATTGGTTTGTCTAGGTTATGTGCTTGACGTCCTTTTTTGTCCTGATATACATTCCTACGCTGGAAATACGAATCGAATATCGCACACGGTTTGTATTTCGATGCGTGCTCTGTACGGTCTTATGTCACACATTTTTATATTGTATCTCTGGAACTCCAGAATGATGCACTTGAATTTGTTGGTCGCTGATATGTATTGTTGGTAGGTGCACTGTCCGCCATTGTAGATTGACGTGACATCGATGCATACGCTACCAGATAGTTAACAACTATCGCCAGCGTACCTTATTTTACGCTTCAGGAATAAATTTCAACCCTAAATAATGTCTGTCTACCACCATATGCTGAATGTTGGTTGGGTGAGGTTCTCAAGGAATGTATGGTCAATGCCGCCGGTGGTAGCTCAGTCTAACTCAGCATTCATATGTGCTGATGTCAGTCATTCGGACGTTGTAAGCTGATTTCTGCTGACTGTTTGCCATGGGGGAAATGGGCTGTTTTTACCAAAAGCTTCCCGTGGTTTTTCTTTCTGCCCCTAACTGAACTTTTCATGGTTTTATGACAACCAAGCACAAGTTTACACTACTGGTTTTTCTCTAGTTTCCCTGCGCGTTTGTACAGCAAACATTTGATGGTACACCGTACCGGAGAAAACTATGAACAAATTGCTTGTCAAAAAACATTTCTTGTGAACAATCGGAAGAACCCACGGCCCAGATGTAATGTGCTTATTAACACCTCCGAACCGTTTTCTCCACGGAGATAACCTACTGATCCATATGGCTTGGGACTCCTTGTTGGACACTTGTTTGATTTCTGATGGAATAGAATGGTTTGCGTATCATCTAAACGTATGCATCTGTTCTACGCTTCCTGATTTGCAATATTCCTATGTGGATTTGGCGAACACCTAGGATTATTAAATATGGATTGCACTCACACTTACGTAAACTTCTTCCCCTCTCATTTCAGCAAACACCACCCGGACAGTTCCCGTTTTTTCCTCCCTACTTTGGCACAACTTTGCCAGTTGCGACGCAACCGACAGCATCAGTGGTGGGATTGCCGGTCTATCCGCCTGTTTCTGGACCATTATTTACACCCCCGTTCTTTGGAATGCCAATCATATATCCTGGTAAAACTTGCCGGTTATCTATCCCGTTGCTGTTTTAGATGTCACTGGTGTTCTCTTGATTTTCTATTCCTGATTCATTCGACTTGTGATGCAGTTCCGAGGGGCGGCATTCTTATTCTTTTCGTGTTTTCAGCAGTGTGCAACTGTTTTTTTGGGTTGCGCTCATGGCTTTGCACGTGGCCGAGAAGCATGCCACGTGAACTCAACTGACTGTCACATTGCATAGCACAGTAGTCCAGTCGTCAGGTTTGGAGTCACTTTCTGTATTGCCCATTGGAGGGTGTAATTTAGGGAGATCTAACTCAGGTTGCCTTCCGGAAGTGGGTGTCTAAGATTAAGCAAGAAACTAGACATTATTTTTTAACAATACGCGGCAGTCATCCATAGCTAGTCGCTGAACACTTCCCCATCGAGTTGCTTTTTACAAACAGTCGGGTCACCTGCATCCTCTTCTATTCCCAATCAGCTATAAAACATAGATAGGCTACACTCAGCACATAAACCTTATGTAACTCTCGTCAAATCGGTTTCACATACTGATGGTGATCAATGCCCCCTTACTGGCATTCGGGATGGAGTGTCATGGACCGAGTTCGTCCTCCTAATGGAAGGGCGCAATTTCCAGACCGGATCCGGAGCGACGAATATGTGACCGTCAAAGCTTCAAGAGTCGATCGGCACATTTGAAACGAATTCCGTTGATGACAGGTGACGCAGCTCAGACATTTTCTTGATGGAACCGGGTTTGACTTTGATTTTAGGTCTCGCATCCATCCAGAATCTGAATTTCATTATCAGCAATCGTACAATTTTCATTCATTTGGTGGGCTTGTCCACTGATCTTGTAAAGTCGCCTTGCTTTTCGTTCCAACACTAAAATGTTTTGTGAGGAACGTCGATTTGTTTGCAATGGACCGTGTCTCCCCCGTTTTGTTGCTAATAAGAGATAATTTAGTAGCGCAGCACGAAGTATTAAAAATGGATCTGAACCACCTGGGGTTATTTTGAGGCAAGTCGCAGTATTGCTGAAAAATGGAAACAATTCAATTACTTAATAACCCTTAGGCTTTGGAGACTGCGTTAAAAA
>NW_008753554.1:0-2628 GCF_000715545.1 Opisthorchis viverrini | reverse complement strand
CCAATCCACCGAGGGGCAAGCAGGAACCATTCAAGGAAAGAAGAACTTAACACATGTTGATCCAGCGCCAGTAGCGAGAGGAATCGGTCACGGCTTCCTCATCCCAGAGCTCTGGACACTTCTCGTCTGAGTGAGCTTGTCTGATGAGCTCTCTGTTATCGAGACCATTCGCAAGAAGTACCTTCAAAGACGCCTTGTGTCATCTGCTTGGAGCACAAAACGCTGTTTCATTAGTGATGGAAATCATCAGAAGTGCGCTTCTCAAGATTATCTGGGGAGATTCAAACCCGCGAACTCCAATCGAGTTACATACTACGCTTAAACATACCATTTTAGTGTACTTTCTCAAAATCCCCTCATAATACTATCACTCTGTAGGCGACCTTCTGAAAAAGGGGAAAAGTCTCACAAGTCACCCATTTGGGTATCTGTCACTCCACGATCGTAAATTATCAGAATGGAGGCTGAGTGGCACTTTGTCCTGTCCAAATGTGAGTCAATAACGCTAATGACCAGCCGATAGTGGCTAAAGTTTTGGCGAGTAAGTAATATCATGAAGGTTGCGCGTTCGAACTCACACACAGGTTCGTTGGATGTCCACTTATGATGATTTCTGATAAGGATTAAATAGTTGCGCATTGTCTTTAAACCTTTCAGCACACGAGACAGAAGAAAATTCTCATTAAAATACCAAGAGCTACCCATACTACAAGATTACAAGATTATCTGTGAGATGAATAAAGCTACGCACCAGTAATCAGGTGGCTGCATTGGTCAACACCTTCTTTGGTAAAAAGTTTCGCATTTTAGGAAGAAGGCTGGTTGGAGTTCGAAAGCCACGCCTACCAGACGAGCCCCAGGCAAACCTCAGTTGATAGAGTTGGTCGGTGGAGGCTTGGTTCTCATAACAGCAGTCTAGAAAAGTCATGTTGAGTATCACATGACCAGTTTGTCACTGCAGTTTTATTTGAGAAGACCTCGAGAGGCCTAACTTGTCCAGGTGTGGCATTGTCTCTCTTAACGACATCTGGTCATTCCCGTGGTTTGTTAATTAGTGGGTTTTCCGTGAGTATCCATAATTAACTAGACAAAAACAATCCGACTAATTATGGTTTGTTGAACTGCCTAACTAAGCCTCTGTTTTTATGATCTGTGTTACACTTTCCTCATTTTTTACTGCACGACTGTGGGACTTTGCCTCTAAAAGGGGCCTATTTATGGCGTTTGTTCATCAGTGTTTTGGAACCATTGCAGTTTTGTGAAGACGTGAACAGGTTCGTACTTGGGTGCTTAGTAGTGTCGGTTGGTATAACAGACAATTTTGTCATAGAAAAAGGCCATAACCTGCGGCAGCGGAGTCGTGATTCGAATGTCTAGCCAAATCTTGATCCTTGTACCCTCTTCAGAATAGTGCTGGATGTACTGCCTTCCATCGACATATTCATTTTCAAAAGGAATAACCCGAGTGTTCAAAGTATAGGGCCGTTCCATCAAACTAAGATCAGGGGCGACATCCAGAAGTAATCTCTAAATGCGTCGTTCAACGAGACAGCTGCGGACTAGTTCACCTCACCGGGTTGATTGGCCGAACGGAAGTAAAGAAGATACTCATCCTGCATCATGTGAAGTCGGCTGGTGTTGACGTTTTCACCACTTCAGATCATAAGATGCTTTGAGGCCTCCCGCACTCACGGGTTACTGAGGTACCTCCCATTAGGGATCCAAATTTTTTTTATTGAGACCATGCAGTATTTTGTATCATTTTACTAAACTGACCATCGGGTTCAAAACCGTCCGCTGTTCATTTTCTGCACATATATGGGAGTTTATTGCACACTGTTCATATGACCATATAAGAATATTGCCAACACGTCACGTTCCTTCATATCGTAACCCGCTATCAGCTACCGCTGGCTGTGGTAAGTCGCAATATAATGCAGTGAAGTGGCTTTCTTTGGATCAGCTGTCAGATTTGTTTGTGGTTCCATCCTCGAAGCCGAATGCAATGCAGTTTAACATGCACGCTTGGCTTAGTTCGGCTTCAGTTTTCCACAGCATCGCAATGAAAAACAACTCGATTATACATTCACCGTTCTTGAGGTCGACGTATGGAGATGTAATTGCGGATCAGGATTGTTTCAGTGTTTTGGATTAGAAACTAGTGTAGACATTTTTTCGGCCTTGATGTAAACCAGTTTTACCTAGATCTGCTTCTTATCAGTGCAATGAAGTTCTCCTAGAGCTCACTACTGCAGAAAGTCAGCATATAAACGCTTTGTTGTTAGTCGTATAAGTGGAGCTAGTAACAGCGCTCAAGTTCACATCATTCTAGTTTGAACAGTCCTTCTGCTGTCCTGGCGGAAGTATTCTGATGAATCCACACCAAAAAGCTTGAAGTTTCAAACTCGATTTCTGCTCTCGTTGGAGCTCATTAGCGGTATGCACCCTTGGTCTTGCGGGTTGTGCACTCTGGACGTCGGACATTCTAGGCGAGCGCGTTCCAACCACTCCATTACACGCCTCGGATTCTCCCAAATTATCATGTCTGAACGGGCGAACCTGTTCACGCTTGAGTAATATGTTCGGCCCGCCCAGTGCCTCGGACGACGACCCAGTAACTGTCCTGAT
>NW_008753553.1:1757-2630 GCF_000715545.1 Opisthorchis viverrini | reverse complement strand
TCTCAAGGAAAGACATTCAGACAACAAACAACTGGCATCAGTAATCAGATAATAAGCGTAATTCACGCTGCCTAGGAGTAGTCAAAACAAAAAAGGAAAAACAAGTCCTGATCGACGATGATTAAGATGGGGAATCAAAGAGGCGGTTATTCTCTCTAATTGTTTTGACTTCTCATGTGTACTGAGGCACTCCGCCCGTTTTATGCTTTCGGCATAGATTCCTTTCCCCTCGGGTTGTTGGTGTCAAACTTTTTATCGACCGCCCAAATTTGCAAGCAAAGCCCAGCAAAAGTGCCTATTTTGACGATCTTCTGTGATGGCCAAATAGTTTTATTCACACAATGAGACCCCGGAATTCCCGGGTGGCTTAAATACGCGTTGCTTGTTGCGCCAAATGGACCTCTATGGTGGCAATTTTTCGCGCAACCCTTGTATTGCATCTCGCATGTCGGTGTTTCCTGGTATTGTGGTTTGAACGGTTAGCGCTCGTTTTAATTTTCATTAGAGCAACGTGCCTCATTGTTACTCCACCAGCTTAAAACTGCACACCTATCTAATTGTGTCAAACTTACTATAGCCATTTTTTCAGGACAGCTTCTTTATCTTTTGATCCAGACCTATCGGCAGCATTTTGTTGCTGCTAACTTCATGTTCTACAAATAAAAAAAACCGCGAAACCAAAATTTCAAGGTCAGGTGTTGTAGATTTTTTTATTCTAGCCAGTTCATAGGTCCTCAACCAGTTTTCTATACTGGATAACTATTTTCCACGGTGCCAAACAGGCTTCTTTTCTCCAGTAGGCCTAATCAGTGCTAGCCCCAGTTTGTAGAGCGTGCTTAGTCCTCATCTACATAGTCGTTCCGTCCAACGTTC
>NW_008753553.1:0-600 GCF_000715545.1 Opisthorchis viverrini | reverse complement strand
ACTAAACCCGTAATTCCTCATAAGCACATCTGTAGCCCCTCTAGCCGTGCAAACCAGTTCCCTGGCAGGATCTCTATAACACAACTACCGTTACGTAATCCTAGCCCTTATCAATTTCCGTCCCTCTGGAAACCTGTGTACTACATGCCTGGGATCCCTTTTCAGCAACTACCTATGCAACCACAGCCTCCACCCCTTCCGAAGCCACGTGCAGCCCCATCTCTACGACCTTTAGCTGTATCTCGACTTCCTACTTAAAACCTCTTCAAATACAGTCAACGCAGAGGATTCCTGCTCAATCCCAACGGAGCTCACCCTTCCCAGAGAGTCTGACTATACTACTAACTTCCTCACTGCACCATGCTCCCCCCCCCTACCTTGCATCCCTTACCATAAACCTCTTATTCCATCTCCTCCAATCATCCCAGTTTGGTTACCTGTTTCCTCCCTACGATTCGAATCTCCTCCAATCATCCCAGTTTGGTTACCTGTTTCCTCCCCCCCTACGATTCGAGGCTGAATGTCAACAGAACAGATCCACCCGCCTTCTCAGTGCCCCTGCCTTACTCTTTCATTCCCTGTCTCTTAAACACTTCTCCT
>NW_008753552.1:1745-2631 GCF_000715545.1 Opisthorchis viverrini | reverse complement strand
TCTTAATTCGCCACGTTTTCCGTACCTATCTGTAACTGCTAACAAAGACCGTCCATGTGTACACGACTCGTGTACACAATCCCGTGGCTGCTTCAGGTGCTGGAAACTGATCGTACGTTTAAAGCGCTGTAGGCGGACCAAAGCCTATTGGCACATGCCTTACGAGTAGCATGAAATGTCTAAAGGCATTATTTGTTTCGAGTGATGTACTCACAAACATGGTCAAACCTCACATAATGTGAGCCCAACTCAGCCGTAAAAGGTAGGAGTTAGCCCCTTCAGTTGTTTCCCTCAAAGACATTTATCAACAGGTTACTCATAAGAATACCGGACATCTGCTGCTCACGCTGTCCCAAGGCCAATATATGACACTGATCCAGGCTGTCTGATCGGCGTTTAGTGAACACCGATCGACGTAGACCGTGCCTCTATGAGGTGCCTGGCCATAGTCGGTCATGCTTCTGTGGCGTGCCAGCACACTCATCGGCTTCTGCTGAACTGATTGAGCGATTGACTCGACCGGCTTCCACATCTTGAGATTTTGGTACAGCTTTCGAGTCTCAGTAGGTTCCGGGCATTCAAGAATCTGACATTCCTGACACTTTGTGAATGATAAAAATCTATTCCAGTGTGAAAGAAACTTCATACCATATCAGAATAACGGAGTCGGAAATTCCGTTCCAAGTAGCCGACGGAATCGTTCAAGAATATCAATCCTCACTGAGAGCCGATGATAACCAACCAGTGGACGGACATGGATACAGGCAGATTGCTGATGGTTAATTCACTGTTCACGAGTTTTACAAGAGATTTCGATTTGCATTTTGGTGTGTATATTCGTGTTTGACTCTCACAGATGAAAGCCCATTCCTTACGTACTGTTTTG
>NW_008753552.1:0-523 GCF_000715545.1 Opisthorchis viverrini | reverse complement strand
ATTTTTCTAATAGGCTACCATCCGGTTTCCATCGTCGCCGATGGTGAACCTCATTTGTCACTTCCAAAATATGCATGGACCTGATGTTCTTCGGGATTTTGAGGCTTCTTTTAAGCCCCAATCAAATGAAAGAATTGCATTTTATCAAATATTTCCCGTTAGTCTAACTATTTGCTCATGTTTTCTCGTCTGATGTTCAAGCACTGCCATTAATACGTGAGTCCTTAGTCTGTGTTGTGTTCCCCAGTAAATTGCCTAGCGTCTTATTGCTTCAACAAGTGACACCTACGGATGATTAGATCTCCTCAAAATCCAAGCCTAAGTTCAGCGGGACCAGTGTACCATAGCATGATCTCCAGAACGGACTGCAATCATTTTGTAGCACATCTTGAAACCGGGGAGTACATCTGGCAAAGTATGAATTTCAAACCTAGGCCATAATTTCCAGGTGTTTTCAGAAGTCTCCTAATGTCTCTTCCCCCAGCTAACTATGGTCTTGTTCGTAGCATATATTTAGAGTGGT
>NW_008753551.1:0-2633 GCF_000715545.1 Opisthorchis viverrini | reverse complement strand
TCAAAATCTGCTGTGCTCGCATCCTCACGCCCTCAGTAGTGAGACGCTAAATCTAACGCTTCTAGCGAGCTGTGGAGCCCCAGGTCATTCATATATTTCACCGAGATGCTAAGGCCGAATGACTCAAATCGGACTCACATCTACCAAGCATTTTGAGAACCAACGGAGGCATACAGAATGAAATAATTTATCCCTCACTAAGTCTGGCCTTGCTGTTTCTTCAAAAGCGCATAGCCTGTCAAAGTTCTATTGGGGCTCATCATGTAGACGCAGTCTTCAAATAGCCGTCAACCTTCTGTTCTTCTTGTACATCAGCTGCACTAAATTAGCGAAAACCACTTATTTTAAAATCAGTTTGGCTGGGTAGGAATCTCACCATAAATCCAGGTGAATTACTCGTTTGTAATGATTTTCAGCAACTGAATGTGATGAACCAGGCGGCATTGTGTTCGACCTGGTACCATATTTGAAATACCTCGATGCACTTATTGACGTGCGCGCACAACTTTGATGCTCATCAGATAGAAGCCGTTACCAAGTTTCCGTTTACTTTACGTTCTACTTGAACCGAGGTTGCATGAAATTGTCGAAATTAAGTCATTTAGCTCAGGACAGCCCGAATCAGAATCGTCTTAGCAGATGGCGTAGGAATACATATGACTAAGCATTTATGGTGCACTCATATGCACCGATGTTTGTTAAACCTGGCTTTTGTGACAGGTAAGATGACAGGCTGAATAAGCCAAACTAGCAAAATGCCGGAATTGGACGGGTATTTCTTATGAAATCATGTTAGGTAAATAATTTGTAGTTCCTCCAAAGCTTAGTTTAAGACACGATAAATGTAAACAAAAGCAGTAGCAAATATTACAAACCACGCTTCTTCAATGAGACCCAAATAATGGGAGCATACAAAGTATAGCGCTTTGCGCAAATATATAGAAAACGTCAGTGTGAGGGTTGATGTAACAGTTGCTCTCAGGGGAACATTTAACATTGGACTAATGTGTGTCCTCCGGGCATTGTAACCCTCTCAAAGCCAGCTATTGTAAATTATTCTTGGATGCCAGCCAGTCCTCAGCGTTCAACTCGTTTTACGTTTGTCAATTACCTCTTCAGGACACCGGTCCATATGCTTTACTCAAACCCCACTCTTATTCTCCCTAATTTGATTGGGCTTCCGTGAGTAATCAGCGTAGCGGTTCCGCTCCGCGAATTGCAGTACGCAGAAATTCAGCATGTAAGTCTTAAGTACGTTACCACGTTTTCACCACAACTTGCAGGCTGCGCATAAACAATACTGTTATCCTCGTTGCGCAGACTAGCAGCTTACTTCCCAGGTGACGAATCCCAGCTCTCACAGTTGGACTTTGTGAACAGGCTCAGCTTTGGTCGTCGTTATTCTTTGTAGCTTCCAGATGTCTGCACAATAGGTTAAATTTCCTTAGCAGGTCGTCATGTCTTTCACGTTATTTACTTCGCCGTTTTGCTGCGTTTTTGACATTCATTTCTAAAATCATACCTTACAGAGCGTAGCACATCGGCGTTTAAGACTGCATATGAGTTGCTGTAGACTGCAAATAGAATGGTCTACTCCTCACTCCTTCATTATCAAAACATTTCCGACCCAAACTGAGCTAGCTGGCAAGCATGCCATTTTTTATCTCCACGTAAGTGGTTTTTTGATCCAAAGTCGCCCTCATCCCCTCCGTTATTCAATTCTATCACTCTTGAAATCCGGTTGAAAAGGGCTCTGAGTAACTTGGGACTGCTGGGCAATATTAGCTTAGTTTTCTTTACTGCTTTACACACCCACTCCCTTCCTCCTACCCTACGTATATTATCCCGCATTCCTACTAACCTGGTTTAGATTTCCTGGTTTAGGTAACCAAAAGAAGTTTTTCTTCCGAAAATATCAGGCCCTAAATTCTGTGCGGTCAATAACTTTTGCGCAGCAATGTCATTGTTTAATAGTGTGTATTCGTCAGAATATATGTTATGTTGATATTATAACGAGGAGATTATAGAAAAAACAGATTTTGCCACAGCAATTCAGACAACTCATTCACTTAAAGTCCAATTCCGAAATCGTAAACTAAATGGATATTCATAGTTAGTATCAGTAGTATCTATCAGTTGCTCGCTAATACAGGAAACGTTACTCTTGCCGCGAAATTTGTGGTACAACATTACTTCACTTTGTATGCCTATTTTATTAATACATGGCAGTAATTTGTGCATCCGAGATTTAGGAAAACAGCAGGCTAATGGTCTCGAAGATTTTAATAGAGGTTCCCTTGAGGTATATTGAACCTACCCAGATATCATACGCTATATATGTTACGTTTAGATGAACTGCACCGTCATTGGGCTGTTGTTAAAATGCAGATGCACTTCCCTGTGCGTTTCACATGAATGTCCACTCTTAGTGAGTGAAACCCTAAGTATCACGACGATATGCACCACAGGATTATGTAAGCAAAAGTATGTATTCAACGTGCAAGAACGAAACATCAACAGTCTTAATAGAACAAAGGCGCAAACTTTCAATACTAAAAAGCGCCACCAAATACGAATTTTGCGGCGATCTGTGCGCTGGTGTCGGAGTCAAATTTTAATCGCTCACAATATCG
>NW_008753550.1:0-2633 GCF_000715545.1 Opisthorchis viverrini | reverse complement strand
ACATCACTCTCTTTTGAACAGTCGTCCTCGTGTCCCTTCATAATTATTCTGCTGATTCCACACCAGAGGGATGCGAGGCAATGGAATTGAGTTTCCCCCTTTTTATAGCTAATAGCTCATCAACGGTGCACATCTATTGCCATGCCCGTGTTTCAAATCCAAACACCTGACATGTGAGCCGCCAAGTGATTGGAAATAACGCGCAGGCGGGCCTATCGATCGTCAAAACTAGGGAAACTACTGGGCCGTCGGATCGATGATGCGTCGGCTATACCAATCCCACTGTTAAAGCGTTAACACGTCCGCACGTTCGGACGTGAGCATTCAGATGTGTCGAACGTGCGCTGGTAAAATAGTGACAACACGTTTACGAAAAAAAATCCAAGCGCTGATCCATTCCGTTCCACCGATCACCACGTTCTCGCCGCTCATTAATGGATCGTTTTCCACCGAAAGCCAGTAAATCTCACGGACCACATGGTCGTAGAATTTCCCATTGTTATGTGTGTAACAAACGTTGTTAACAATGACGAAAATCTGTCCATTTACACTGCAAAGCTTGGGTTCCTTAGAAACGCAACCGATGAACAAGGCGTACAGAACGTAAACCGAACGAATTGCCATCATTACCGAAACTGTATCCCTAATTCAGCCGGTTTGCCCACTAAATGTAAAAAAAAAACGTATTAGGAATAGAACGAGGAACTTCAAATCACACCATGAGTGGAGAACTCAGGGCAATCCGAAATAACGGCGTGAAGTTGACGGAAACCCGCAGATTATCACCCTCAATGATTTGGTAACAATCGTCAGATTTATTGCTGAGCAGAATTTCACTTATGATACGAAAGCTTCGACTGGCCAAATGGCTAGGTTACGTGGTTGATCGAGGTATACTGCGGCTAGAATATGAACCAGCTAAATTTCTGTTAGCTGTCGACCGAGGGATTTTTTGTGTAAGGGTGGCTGACCAAGCGTTGGGCTGAAGGGGAACCTACATGGATCCAGCCCTCGGGCTAGTTCTTCTGGTTCGATTCGCGTGCTATTCTCTATCGAACGTCGTCTACAAGTTCCATCCGTCTTTGTGGAAGGCTATTGTTTGGGTTGTTGCTTAAGAGGGATTTTGCGAACTTTGGTCGGTTTGGGATTTCAGCCATCCACCGCTGCCCTTGCTAATGATTCTACGTGTATTGACAGCTACACACACTCATGTTTCAACTCGGACATCCTAAGACCGCGTTTCCCATTCCTCTGCATGCTTGGGAGGTTTTGCNGTGCGATTTTTCAAAGACTCCCCTGAAACGAGTAGTTTGCTTTGTGTGAAATGTATCATCGCATGTACAAAAATACAAACCTATATCTAGGGGGTGCGGAGAAATGGCCATCTAACGCCATAATGATGAACACGCACGACATCTCGAACGTTTATTGGACGATTTCAGCCTACACACTGAAACCGGTTGCCAGCTAGATCAACAAGTGCGTAAGATGAGAATAATGAAGAACAGAAAGCACAATAAAGCGGTTATTTGACTGTTAGAAATTGTAGGCTCGAAATGTCCGAGTCTTCACTAGACAGTAAAATCGGAACAGTGAGGGCTTTTGTCAGGGGTACTCACAAACCTAAACTTGCTACACATTCACGCACACGTGAATTGAGCCCATGCTCATCAGTTCCCGCAAACAATCATACTTCGGTTTCACTATTTCCCCCAAATTTGAATCCATCGGGAAAATATGTGCGAGGACGAATTCAGTGAGGCACTAGCAGTGGCAAGTTGTGGACACTAAGCGTTGTGACAAAGCGCTGGTTCAGGTTACCACATTCGTCAAACTTGTTATTTCTGGAAGTGTAGATTCATGCGTCCCTGTAGGTCACATGACTGCCGCTGGGTCTGATCATAAGGCGTTGGAAAGATTGTTCTAACCAAACAAAATTGTCCATGGACCCAATCCCATATTTCTTTACGCAATGTCACGACGTCAGGTTGCACAAACCTTACGCTTTTAGCTGAGTTCAACTCAAATTGGCAGTTCACGCTGAGGACACATGTGCATTGTAACTGTCCCAGGTAGCAAGACGCCAGGCGCAACATCGTTGTCCATAGATCACCATCGACCAGGTAAAAGTCGGTCACAACCAGGCTATAGTAATTGAATTCTGGTCGAATCTGTGCAAAATGGCGCACAACTAACCATCGATTATAGTTCAGAATGAGTACTGCTTCCCACAATGAGCGATTCAAAATCTCTGTCGTTCGTTCAGTGCAAAATTCGTTGACCTGCTTCAAATACGTAAAACTGACCCAATCTTCTAGGTGCACTCACGAATGAAGTGAAAATCTTGACTTCAGTGATAGGGAGACCTCATTCAAGACAAGGTAAAAATGCAGATATGAAAACAAAAGCATATGGCCTCGACAGCGACACCAGAGTCAGAACGTACACAAACCCTAAGGCATACCACATTTGTGCATTCCTTTCGCCGTCGAAACGTGCCTCTTGGTTACTAGTCATATGTTTGTTTTGAAGTAGTTATGAAGACAGCACTAGAAATGTGGTCATTTTGGCGTTCATAGTTATCACGTTATCATTGCTCTCGCCCCAATAATGCGCCTAATACTGAAGCGGAA
>NW_008753549.1:0-2634 GCF_000715545.1 Opisthorchis viverrini | reverse complement strand
TAAAAATCGTTCCAACTGGAATGTGCGGCATTCTTTGTTAGCCATGTCAAGTTGATGGTGACATAGGAAGACGTAACACGGTCACTTTATGGATAGTTATGCCGAAAATACTCTGATAAACAAACTCAGTAGAATGCACACTCATTTAAGAATTGAGGAATGGCTAAGCCAAACTTTTGAACCACGATGTGTTACCCGGCGCTTGCTTATTGCTTAAATGACTGTTCTAGACAATTGATCACCGTCGACCAGCTGCATCAAGTTATAAAAATTCGTTTGAATCATACCAAGTGCACCCTTGTCACATTGCCCGCGTAGTGCAAATTCTTGAAAATTCTTGGAAATTCTCATACTATAAAATGGATCCGGGAGAATAGCATTCCTCGTGTTTTCCGTGAATGACTTGAGAGGTACCTGTTACTCGCTGTCCTTCGAGATGGCTCAGTGGTTAAAGTGCGAATATACTGGCCTGAAAGTCCGTGGTTTGAACCCAACATCCGCTTCTCGATTTCCCCTATCCAGGCTTGGGCACAGCCCTCGTAACTGCAGGCTGTTGGGCACCGAAAGTCTGTACGCGCTTTCACACGTAGGTTCTGATCTCTTCGGTTGCTGCATTTTGCATTCCAACAGGCGTAGAGTTAGAGGTCGTTTGGGTCTAATGTTTAAGAGTTAGTTTCAAATGTTTCTAGGACTTTATTTACTACTTCAAATCCAAACGAATTAGAGTGAATTTGGAGCCCCGCGCACCTAATTTTATGAATTGATTTCGGGTTGGTGGGACAAATAAGAATAGAAGAACCGAACCTCCAGCATTTTCATATGATGTTGGGTAGGCAGACACACCTTAAAAATCGTAAAAAGATGGTAATGTTCTCTAATAGTGAACAGACGAAGTTGTAAAACAAGTTTAGAAGCACCTGCGTCCTCTGGTCCCCCATTGTTCTCTGGGTGCATCAGAATATCAGACATTCCCAGATTTTCCACCCCCTGACTGTCACACGTTTTGACTGTGTCGACAGACATGCAGCCGTAGATTCTTGTTACCTTCCCTCATACTGTTATTCTGACGAGAATTTCCCCTAAAGAAGAGATCATCCACAAGTTACATAAAAGCCTTCTGAAGACACAATCATGCGGTTTCCGGAGCCTGATTCTTTCTCTCCAACGCATCTGTCCTACCAGTTGATTTGCTCTCAACCTTGAAAAGTAACCCACACAGGCAATGGTTTCCCGAAGCCAATTGGTTAATGAGGCATGTTTGGCTTTATTCATCCAGACACCGTGATATTGATGAACTTGATCGATAAACTCAGCTAAGAGGCCTTCACTCCGCTATAAGAAAACTTATAAAAGATGCAACAAGAGCTGGCCGCGTTAGACTCACGTCGAAATTCCTCTTCGATGAGTATCAACGGATTGTCTTTGACTCTGTTGTATATAGCTGGTTACGTGACGGCCGAAAATCATCGTGAGTCTACTCTTGATATCGCAAATTATACTGTTCTCAAAATGTGCCAGCAATCTGCGTGTTTTACAGCGAAATGCACTGAGTTGCTTGGTGCGTATTCGGATATACGCAGCGGTGTCTTTTATTCACTTTTCTTTGTGATTGCTTCATCTTCCTAGCTGAATGGACCAACTGTGAGAACACCGAAACTTCTCAGCGGTAGAATTCGACTAAATTTAAACATCCCTGAGCCATTTAGAGTGACAAGCTCGCGTGTGTACTTGTACCATGCCTAAATCAGATATAGTCAGGACTTATCAAAAATATCGTCCTGCGATCAAGAAACACTCTGAGTGCTTAGCAATGCCCGATTACATTTTTGTAAGTGACATTAAAAACTTAGCCCAGCTTCGTGCAATTTATAATTCATTTGCCCTGGACCCAAAAGCGATCACGAGTTTTATCCGCATTTTATCCGAAAAAGTGTTTTGCACAGCGCATGACGATTGATTTAATATGTCGCTTCATTTGCTCACATCCGAGTACAGCTGGAATTCTGAGGTTTCTACCACTTTAGAGGCAACACGCATGTTCGTGTCTAGATGACTCAAACGTTCAGTGACAGGTGATCAGACCCTTCCGAGTTTTCCGTGAAATTCAAGCAGATGTACCTGAGCATGACTGTATTGGTGGCCCTTGATTTGAGGATTTTATACGCCGAATATACATCCACCTAAGACTCACATCTAGTCACATTTGCGTTGAAAAGTGAAAACGTGAAATTAACCGAAGTATCAGGTTGATCGTTTGGTGAATTCACGCGAAGACGCTAGCAGTTTACGAACTCAGTAAAGAACGACATTAACACAGGAATATAGCTGTATCTGATATGCTTATTTACTTCATACTTTTTTCAGTTGTCAACTTGGGCAACCTGCTTTCCGAGTACGCTCCCTTGTGTAAGTCACCTTTGTTCTTCTGATGGTCTACTAAACTTTGTTTATTTCTGATGTTTTATAGAGCATGAACCGCAAAGTTGAACTCCCATGCAAGCACTGTACTGAGTCCTGAGCGAGGGTGTCGAGTTGTTGCTCAACTATTGGTTCATCCCCTTATCATCCGCAAGCCTCCGTGAAAATATATCACCAGATTCACTGCAAGGTGCATAAAATTAATTTTTGTCTGCT
>NW_008753548.1:0-2636 GCF_000715545.1 Opisthorchis viverrini | reverse complement strand
TGTATTTCACCTGTTCCACCCTCCTGATTGCATATCACAACATTTTCAGGATCCGGAGCTGATGCGCGCGGTTAATGTTCCCCCACTTTACAGTGAAGCGAAAGAAGGAATGTCCCTTGGCTCCGAAAGCTCATTTTTCCCGAACGACTACTGTGGCTAAAGCTGCTTCCCTTAAACTGTGGCAGGATTCAGAGACGTCATATCTGCACCCACAACACCTTCCACTCTTGTTCTCTTGATAAGTTTCCACATTTTCTCTCCGATTTCTAATCTCAATTGCTTTTAACATGGGCAACCAAGTGATCCTCTAGGAAACATCTCACCTGCTGTTGAATAAACTCCCATGGAATATGTTGTGCGTCTTATCATTCATTGCCTCTGTGCGTATCATCGACAGCCTGCTTCGAAAACCTGTCTTTCAACCGCTGATCTTTGAATGCACATCCGAAATTTCTCAGTAAATGAAGTCTGAATAATGTAACTTTTTATAAAACATCTGATAACTTGACGTCACCAACTGGAAAACCTAAGACACGTCCAGACCCTCGCAGCTTTGTTAAAACTCATTTGAAACCACTCAGTTTTCCTATGCGCGGAGTTTAATTGTTAAATAATTTCGATCAGCATGATATGTCTGTGGAGGTGTTACAGTGCATTGCGAAGAAGTTAGTACCATCAGATTTTATCTTTATCGCATTTCATACTAGTTAAAGGGAGCAGGTGAACGTGGTCTGTTTACGTGCAAACTCAAGAGGAAGTAGCCATCCTTCACTTCTGTGAGAAAGTAAATCTTTGCAGTTGAAGTTTTGCCAGATGGAACCAGGTCTCTAGAATTCTCTACAGCTGGCAACCTTGGTAAAAATTTAAGTTACAGGCAGCACCCTATGTACTGGGAATCCGGCGTAATTCTATCTTCGCCGGTATAATGTCCGCTAATAATCACCTTTCCTAACCTTCCTATATGAAACTTTCACTTTGACAGGCTCCTCGTCAGTCGACGCCCAAAATGTGGCGAATCGAAGAAGTTCTGTGTTATATTGAAACATAGGATATGTATGCGCTGCAATACGTCGTATGTGCACTCTTTAGGATGTTGTCCACCCGAGATATTTACAACCACCGCACCAATTCAGTCTCTGATAGTTATGCAGTTCGAGGCTTTCGTATTCTTTACTCAAGCAGACGACACCCCCTCGGTTATTGTAAAGCACCACAAATGCACCTGTTTATTTTTGTTATAGCGTGACGGTTGTTGTTTCAGCCAGGCGTGTTCCTTCCGGCGGCAAGAAGGTAATTTTGCTCCGAAGTTTGCCATATTTTACAAGAGCTAACTCTATGCGATGCGCGTGGTGCCTCTGACTGTTAATGTACTGGTACTGGGTGCAGTCATTCCTTGTGAGGAACATCACGGACCCGGGCGACCTGTCATAGATGCCTTTGACAAAAGCGAGTTTTTCGCGCCTTTGTGGAAGCCGTGCTCCCTGTTCAAACATATGGTCTGGATACATTTCTCCAAGCAATTCTTCGTGGCTAAGGTGACATCGCAGATGCGAGCTGCAAAATTTGCGTGCGGCTTCACCATGCTGTGCTAACTACTGATGCAACAAGAGGCTTCGATTTTTTCCATTTCAGAGTCACTGCCGTGTGAACGTGGTAGATGAAATACAAAAACGGATGGATCACCGATTACTTTTGTCCAGTGAATCCGATAAATGATAACATTTTTCACCAACAGCAGTTTTATGACCCTTAGGCTCGAGCGCGTCAGATCGGCTACGCTTACATTGATAACAAGAGACCTTCGGCTACGCTTACATTGATAATGAACAAGAGACCTCAATGAACATTGGTTTAGGCTATAATGGCGGCGCGCTCATGGTCCACGCAACACATTGGTACGGGCTCAGATGCTGCTTTAAGTGGTCAGAGTATGAGGATGAAGGCCGATGGCCATATCTTCTGGAGACTCTTTGCTCTTTCTAGCGAAGTCGAGGCCCACGACGCTATGCTTTCTCCTGGACAGGATTCCGATCACAGATCCTACAGTTTATAAACAGATTTCCGGCGAAGGCCGCACTACCTGCTAATTAGTCGCGCATAGCTGAGAGTTGAGATCATTTACAGAGATGCATAGTCGCACTGGCACTGCACAGTGCTTGAAAAACTTGATTTAGTACATTCGATAAGGGCCACCTCGGCAAATGGGTTGCACTGGACAAGTAATTTAAGTTTCTCAAAAGTCCAACCAACTGGAAGTCGCACCGGAATTTATGTGAACGTTTTTCTGCATTTTAGATAAACCATGGAATTTGAGAGCATGCAACCACTTGGACTTATGCTTCATTTGCCGATCTTTAAAAGCACAATGCTCTCCTGCACAAAACATTCACCATTGGAATAAAACTTCTGCAAGCGAAAATGTTGCGCTTTGTTGCATATATAATGGAACCAAAAATCATCCTAATCTACTCTCAGTGTGTCGCGATTTGTTTTAGTTGAACTCACTTAGAAATCGTCAGCACGCAACGGACTTTGAACTTGTTGTGCTACGGCTTTGGTTCCCAGTATTTGCACAATGGGATCGGATTTTCGAAGGCTGCGACGTGTCTCTGTTGGACGGACAATTGGTTTCAGAG
>NW_008753547.1:0-2642 GCF_000715545.1 Opisthorchis viverrini | reverse complement strand
TTCCATCGATTCCCCCTTCTTGGCCATTGGGATAGCAGTAGAACAGTCCGTCCGAATTTAGAATTGTGGATATAAAGGTTGAGACCGCGGTTAAAACTTCGCAATTCGTTGTTGAGTTTCAACACATGTTAGAAGTTACTACACACGACAGGCTAGGCTGTGCGGGGTGAGGAGGTTCAGGCACAACAGCAGCGGCTGCGGGATCGATAAGATACCGACATTTGGTGGTAAGTTTTGAAAGTGCCAAATTCAGATCTACTTCAGTTCGATAGGGAATCCGGGTTTGGGGATTGGGGACTAGATAATGAAAATGGAACAATCGGATTTATTTCCCTTCAGGGTCCTAGGCTCACATCGATCATGTTCTCTGTTGGCCACACTGGCAAATGAATTGGAATCTTCACTATCCCGTTTGGAAGTCATAAGAAGATTATAAGGTTACTGAACAAACCAGTTGGCTCACCGGATATTCTAGCCAAAATCTTGAACCCCGTCAAGGTCACCGAATATTTTAAGGAGTGTATAATGTGTTAACCGATCACATTCGGCGGTCTCCACCCCAAAAACAGTTCAGATGTACATGTATCTGAGGTTTCCAGTGCATACGTAGTCAAAAGCTCTACCGCGCTTCTATAATAATGGTCTCTTACCCACCTTGTTCTGGGGTAGAAGCGCAGGTCCTGGTCACTGTCTGTCTGACCTGTTTGCCTGCGTCTGGGAGAGAAGTCCGTCCTGACCAGCTGCAGAGAGTCGGTGGTAGAACCCATTTTCAAAAACAGGGCCCTTGTAAGTTAAAGTGCCTACAATACCTCAAGCTCCTAAAATCACTGCNTAAAGTGTCTACAATACCTCAAGCTCCTAAAATCACTGCCGTTCGCCGCCCTGTGACGAAGATGATCCACGATGCAGCAACCGCACAGCAGCAAGCATGATCCCAGCCACCACGTCTTTACACTCTGTCAGGCACAAGAACCCTGCCACTGTATTGTTCTTATCTAGGTTTACGCAGGACCCTAGAGTTGAAACCTTTGACAAATTACGATCTAGAGGGGTTGGTGGACAATTACTGCGATAGTCCATTTCTTACCTCACTGGGAGACTCCAGGCCACTTTCCATCACCAGCGGAGTTATTCAGGGTAGCGTGCCCGGCCCCTTGCTGCTCTTGCTATCATCAATAATATTACTGAATCGAGCAATTATGGATCCGCTTTTCTATTCCATGGCCATGATAAGACCGCATGCACATTCAGGGTCAGCGACCCGTTTCTAATCTGGCTAACATTCAGTGTGATCTGAATGCTTTATCCCTCTGGTTCTGCAACCCGTGTTCTAAAGTGACAAGATCTCCAATATCAACTTCGGACTCTCCCTAAGATGCTTCTTCTTAATGGACTCTCGATTTTCACTTTTCCCAAAGTGAGTGACTCAGGTCTTGAATATCCAAGTGTGTTTAGTTTTTCCAAACAGGTATGAGTGGCTAAGGCCAACAAGCTCGGTGAATCAATTCATCGATCTCTCTATGGTAATCCAAGTTTAATTGGGATCTTTAGGCTGGTTGTAAGATTCACTTTGGTATATGGCCCCGAATTCGAACCACAGTATCCACAAGCAAACTGGACTGCTGCGGTGGTTGTGCGGAACTCGTTTACTAGGTCGTGGATTACGCCGTCATCAGCAATACCATGTCATCTACGCTGCCTGTCGCTTGCGCAGCATCCGTAGGGGCCGAGGCGCAATGGATTACATCTAGGCCTTCTGGAACGCCCAATCTATTGACGGACATATATAGTCGACTGCCAGGAAAATGTTTTCTTCCTGACCTCGCTACAGCATCCGCAATTCTGGATTTTGCTCCCACTGTTGACCTATGAATTTGTCTTTATAAAAAGTATACTTCTTTGCATGTATTCCAAACTACGGAACATCATCCCCTCAAATATTCCATCCGCTTATTATACCGTCAGAAAGGCTTTCCGGACACCCTCCATTATTACCGATCTATTGGGGGGGCAAGCATCTTTTGGTACATAAGAGGTTAAACTAGATATATTTTGAAATAATTCCTACGACGTAAGCTGTGCATTAACGTAAACTGTTTCATTACCTGGTCCTAGCCTGTACCCTCAACCCCATGGACCCCTGGCGTTAATCCATGAAATAGACAGCTTCCGTTCTGTGTATTATTGACCAATAGTCAATACCCCAATTGCTCCGAATGTAATGGTTCCACGAGCAGGTAGAGCACACGCATTAATTCCCTGAAGTGCGGATATGGCACCAAGGTTGAACACCGCCTGCCAAAGCAATTAAATTCGTTTCATTCTCAAACGACCTATTCATAGTCCTTTAGATTCGGCTTGAAGATTCTGTAACAGAAAAAATTATCCCTTCCTAATTCGAGCCGGGAACCATGCCTCAATGAATATATGAGCTATCAAGGCTCCGTTATGACGCCAATGCTGTGTCTGATAAACGTCATCCAACTTCCAGATGTACTTGCAAATCCAAGTCTAAATTTTGCGGAGTAACTGGCATCGTCAAGTTCCAATATCAGTAAAACCAAATGGAAGTACAAGCTGTAGAGAGGTGGCCGTTAAACCAATCCTGGTTGACTACACCTTCAAACACTCATTCATGCAAT
>NW_008753546.1:2299-2644 GCF_000715545.1 Opisthorchis viverrini | reverse complement strand
TAGGAGGTTTTGAGGCTTCGAATAAATACGGTCAGTTTCTACGAACTCTGAATGTTTTCCTAATGAAATTTCGGGAAAATCGTTTGGTGTGCATATAGTGATTGGTCTTGGTTACCGCCCTACCAGATGCTGATTTGCTTGTTGGTACACGCTTGAAACATTTTTGGCCACCGCTCTGAAGGAAACTCTAATTTCATACGAGAAAGCCTTGTCTCTGGACGTGGGTTCACTCTTCTGTGAATATGATGAGTATTAGGCTTCGAAGCTCCAACCGATTCACAATAAACTACTTACCCTGATAGAGTAGGCGAATAAAGAAATCAATTTGAATATTCAGTCTCGGAC
>NW_008753546.1:0-864 GCF_000715545.1 Opisthorchis viverrini | reverse complement strand
GACTACTCGCTAACCGTCCCCGTCGGCTGGGGCACACTGTCTTCGAGGAGTGGATAGCACGTACTTTGACGTAATTCATCCAACCTGACATATTTGTTGTTCGGGATCGCCGAGCAACTGTAGTAGACCTCAGCATATTATCGAATGGGCGCGGAGTGACTGTGTGGAATGAGGTGAACCAGAAGTACGGTGCGATTAATATTCCCTCGCCATATTCTCAGCCCTGCTTCCAATCGGTTGACATGTCAACTTTTCGGTCCTCCTACTGATGTTCAACTCTTAGGGAAGTATCTGCCTCCCTAAATCCGTCCAGGCTGTTATTCGATAAGGACTTCCTTAGATCACAGTCAGTGGCTTGTGTTTGCTTGCCATTGTGTGCTCTCTGCGTACTTACGACACACTTCTGTGTGGCACATGGCGTTGAGTGTACATTCTTCTATTCAATCTCACACCAGACACAGTATGGCCGACAATTTCTGCCTTCTGTGTGAGTCTAGATTATGCTGGCGCATATCGCGCCTTGAAGGGCATTCAACATTGTTTGTCCTTCCTTCGGTTGTTGGTCTTTAGACGCGCGTTTTCATACCAACTATATACATACGCTGGGATTCATCTCATCTGACTAAAACTGCCGGTGGCGTAGGGCCGGATAAGACGTTTCAAATATTTTAACTCATATTATCCTGTTACCACTTCGAATATGTCGCTTACATTCAAGATTTTTGTTTCTGCCTTTTTCAAAGTTGAATGTCAATAGTAGCAATTAGATGAATACAGGGTTCAAACTGAGTATTCAGTCTTAAACGTCACCTGGTATACTCCGAACTTGGTCGAAAGATTGGCACATTTGCAAAACCGAAGTTC
>NW_008753545.1:0-2645 GCF_000715545.1 Opisthorchis viverrini | reverse complement strand
CTCGCTCACATAGCCTAGCACAATAAAAACCACCCTACTGAAGTGGGCTGATACAAACGCTCACCGGGAGTGAGATTCTCCATGTTTTTGTATAAACTTACCAATTACTGAAAAAATAATAATGACACAGTAATGAGCAATTGCAATACGCTGTTTGTCTTTACACGTTTCCAACCATCGTATCATAGCTACTGTCCATATTTTCGTGAATGAATGATGAACTTTTGAAACTCATATGAGTAAAGTAACTTCATGTCCAGAAGACAACAGCCGTTGCACTGCAGTTATTCATCTTCTCAACGGTTATCGGCAACTAGCATGCCGTGAATTCTCACGGGGATTCGAACCAGCACCTTAGCAGTTTTTGGGTGGACACCTGTGTGTGGACAGCTGTGTAACTAATCTGCACTTTAGAGAGGTTTGAGGTGGCAAAATGTACACATTTGGTGTCACCTAATACGGTGTTACCTGGCTCTGGGAGTGATTTCTCATGTGAACCGTACAGTTCGGAGACCACATACTTCATTTTTTGTGTCGCTCGAACATTTCTTACTTAATTTTATCTGAAATCCATTTCTTTTCCTATTTCTTTACTTGCTTACTTTCTTTCCTTACTAGGATATAAACTGTTTGTTAATTTTACTTATTGGTAACGAGTATTGTACGACCCTCCACAACGTTCACAAACAGTCCACCTCTATTGATCATTCGATGTTCCACTTCTCTCAGAGCTTTTTTATTGATCATTGTCACACAATAAACGTCATTTACGGTAAAGTCGTTTAACCCTGATTCCCCAGGGAGTTCGTGTTGGCAAATTGGTCGATTGTCCCACCAATGTGACTCAACGACAGGACGATTCGTTTTCCTTTCTTACCTTTAAATCTCGCAAAATCCAAAACAGGGGTTGAAAATTGAATTTAACCAACGTAAATCGTCGTTTCAAAAGTGTCCGTGTTAGAGCCTAGCCGATAAGGGTTACGAAGAAACAGCTTGTGAGTATCCACCACTCACTGAGCTAAAACGGAGGGGGGCATGCGAGGCTTGCAGAGCCTCTCATAGCAGATTGGGTAGGTCTGACCAAAACCGTCTTTTAGCCAATCAGGGTTATATCACGAGTGTTCTCCAAACAGGGAAAGCCCTGACATCTCCCGCCATACATCGCTGCCTTACCGTTGGGCTTTAGTCGAGGCCCCCCACATACGTCTGGACTCCCTAGTTGTATCCCAACCCATGTACAAACATGTTTCCTACAACTAACAGTAATATCATCATGCCACATGGGCCGTCACGTGGTGTCATCCTCTGGGGCACATTACTTGTTGCATGCAGCAGAGCATGTCAGCAAGAACAGGCTACTGTTGAGACTTTTCTTCTTCCCGCTCCATTGAAAACTCTCCTCTTCTTGGTTAATCCGTTAAAACCGACATGTTCGTCTTGCATCGGTCTTGGCCAAAAGATTCTCAAAACAGCTAGCGTCGACAGTGAACCATCACTGATGTTGTGCTGTCGATGATGAGGCTTTTGAAGGAGCTCGGATCATTCACTCCGTGTCTAGCAGTGCGACACAGAATGTGTGATCTGAGACAAACATATGCATGTGCACTTGTGCTTTCAGGTGATAGCATGTGAAAGATCTCGAGGCTTTTATTCATTAGACGAGGCCGCAACGTTTCCACCAATAATTGTCAACAGTTTCACATTGGCTGGACGGTGGTCCATGAAGCCTTTTCGCATGAGCTAAGTATACAGCCTTTGAGAGCGCAGAATACTTCAAGTTTCAGAACATTATTATCTTGGGGTCTCAACAGATGGTCCAACTATCAACCTACGGCTAGCCTCGCAACAACTGGGCTTCCAACAAGAGTGGAGCCGTTCGCAATGCCTTTAACTGTGCTGAGTAGTGACTGGGAAAACCGGACTGGAACCTTTGAGCTAACGCTTCGTGGTATACACCATGCGGGGACCTACGACACCACTCATTTGTACGGAAATTACACTTTAAAGATCAACGATGAGTATCAAGAATGCGCGCCAGTGACCATCATAGCTGTCCAGGGAAGTTGAAATTTCTTGCCATCGATGCACCCTACGCAGTCTCTTCAAAATAACAGAGACTTCCAGAAAGATTCGAATCACTAGATCGAAGAAAAAATCTTTATGGAGCTTCGCAAACTACTCTGATTCAGTAACCAGCCTCGTTTTAACGGGAGAGTCAGTTGGATCTTACGTGTATTATATTCTTCAACTGACGGTGCTGCACAAAGGCCGCCTCATGGCGCTAAAAAAATGTCATTATATCGCATCGTTTACGAAGACGTTTGGTGACAATCGGTAGATTTTATTGCTGGACAACGTTTCGCTTTTGACACAATGGTTCGTCAGACCAAGTGACTCGGTTCCGTTTATTTCCTTGAAGGAAATTACTCACAATTACGCCTTCAGGTCGAGTGAATGACGAGTTTGATGAGGACTTGGGGAGATCGCGTCTGCCTAGTGAGTCTCAAGAAGGGGGAAATCAGTCGCTGGTTACGGCGCCTTTTTCAGTAACCTTGTGAGTGGTTTTCGTCTATTGACCTTTTTCCTTTTTGGACAATCCTGTTCAGGTTAGTTACCTTTTTCCTCGACTTTCATTCCGCGAACTT
>NW_008753544.1:0-2649 GCF_000715545.1 Opisthorchis viverrini | reverse complement strand
GTTCCTGCATTGAGCGCGATTTCGAAAGCTTGATAGCCCTCTAAATAAATTCTGCTGCCGTAGTGCGAAGCGCCAGTGAAGCCAATAAGACTTGATTTGATTTCCGCTCGAAATGTTCCAACTGGCGGTGTTTGCCATAGCTTTGTTAACCTAGCGGGGGACATTTAAAATACATTTCCAATATGCAGTGAATCTGAATTCATAGTCTTCTATATGCACCGTGCAATAAGCTTAAAATGGTATAGATGCCCAAGGGCATGAAGCCTAACATTCATTTATTTGATTTTAAAATGGTCCGAAATATATCAGGCAGGAAAGGGCATGCAGTCTCTCAGGATATCTTCATTGCAATATATGGATAACTTAGATAAAATAAATAAAAATAGATAACTTACCGGCTTTACATAAAACCCGAAATGAGGTAAATGTTTTATAAACCATAGCCAAACACAAGCAAAGAACCCCATAAAATTCATCAGCTGGCTACGGGAAATATTTCATAGATTTCTAAAGAATTTCACTTTGTTTTGTCAGTCAAAATGATTGTTGGAAGCTCCAATTACGGTGCTCTATTTAGAGAAAACTATCCTCAAAGCCTTGCAAGATAAGTATATAAAACGCGTAAGCCAGCAACCTCATCGCGTTAGTTAGTTACGTGTTGACCCTTGACTCCGCCTTGAAATAACGTCGCTAATAATCTGAGGCATAATGCGCTCACTGTGCTGTTCGTAGGTTCATTTTTGCTGCTCCTGTCTTGCACTTCGTTAAAAGCTTCGTCCATAATGTGTCACACTGCTATAAGTAAAAGCGGGGAATGGAATTTAGCATCCAAGTATAAAATAGGGACAGGCATGAATTGAAATCACTATAAAATGTGTAGTTTGCTGCTATCCTGAAAACCGCGCCTGCGTCATAATCAACACAATGCCCAATGTCTGCGAGTATTTCTCGCTTGAAACTAACTTAAATATCGACTGCATATTATTGTTGTATCTGCTATGTGGATAATTGATTTGAGGCGGAAAATAATGCAGCGCTGACAAACTAAATACGAAGTATCAAGTGGGAGCCCATTTTCGTACAAAATGTGATACAGTGTTTTAAAACTCATGTGCTGTTTCTGACTCGAGACACTGCAAAATGTCAGTTTTTCACGAACGATTTTTGCATACCTCCCTTCAGTTGGATGCCACTTTCTGAAACACAGAATATGATATATTAACTCAGACAAGTGTTACAAGTGTTACGTGCGTACATCAATTTGAGGGGAGACTGTGGAATGCTTTGTTTTATTGGCCTTGAAGCTCTTAGACCATCTTCCAAGATGTGTCCTCAATATGGTAAATGCTTTATACTTGGCAACTCTCCATGTTCCGAAGATCTCTGGGGCCTGTTAAATTTAACAAACTGTTATGTCAGCCCTTCAAATTATCCAGGAGACTTTACACGTTTTATCATTTATTTTTGGTGGAAATGCGCCAATCGCAATATTGCTGTGATGATTCGCGCATTGCAAGCGTCAAACATTCTCGCAAATTTTGTGTTGTTTCATTAACCAAGTGATGATAAATGCATAAAAATTTAAAAAATTCAGCTGATTATGACCATTGTTATCACAGTCTTATGTGAGTGGTTCACGCGTTTCTAAGTGCTACGTATATTAGAGATTTTTAAATTGCCCGCAAAATTCGCTCCTATATGATCATTGCGAAGTAATGTTAATCCTGCAGCAAACTTATCGTTTAGTGACAATGAGCTAACAAATTTGAATACGGAGCAAACACTATCCTATAGATGGAAATTTTATCGTCTACACATGAAATATAACAGACATTAACCGCATCACTTTCAACCCAGCCTAAGCATGGCACGATCCGTCAAAATCTAGCCGCCCAACAGGATGGAACATTAAATTATTTAAAAATCCCATCGGTTATTTTCTATTACTCTGACAACCTAAGTTTGTATCTTGATACATTGTTTAGTACTATTCAGCCTGTTTAGTACTGTTCAGTGGTTTGCAACAACGTGAAACCAAGTAGGGAGTATCATCAAAGATATCTAGTCGAGCATGGAAATACATTTGTGGCCGAATAATTTTTATGCCGTAATACGCCAGCCAAATAATTTGCAGATTTAGATATCACACTTAGAGCGAACTCAGTATTTGGATTTTCTACGAAAACTCCATCTATTTATAAAGGGGGTTTCCTCAATTAAGAACATTTTTAAATGCGTCAGAACTTAAAACATATCCTCCGTCGTGCTGTTTATTTAAAAACAACAATCATGTTCCATCACAACGTGATTTCCGAATATTGTGGACGTTATTTTTTGCAAACAGATTAAATAATATGATATGATAATATGATAAGGAAAACGCCTCAAAAGCGATCCTCTATTTTGACGATTTTCTACGACCCAACACAGTTGGATTTTCACGATAAGTTACAAAGCATCCTACACAAAGTTTGTCGAAGCTTATACCTGCTGCCCCGGTACATACTATATGAATACTTTTCAACTGTCTTAATTATTTGGCAGTTTGACTGTACGGCTTTCGATTGCTGTTATGCTGAGCGAAAGACGAGCAGACAGTACTACACGTAAACGTCCGTGACCAAGGCTGCTTTCTTCTGCGATATGGAG
>NW_008753543.1:0-2654 GCF_000715545.1 Opisthorchis viverrini | reverse complement strand
GTGCTGTCCCTCAAAAGGTAGATTTAAGTGCACCAGATCCACATTACTCAGTAAACGCTTTGTCGGATTTTTCTGTCACGTGTTTTAACGCCAAGAATTTTCCACTCGTCCCAACACCGTTAAATCAGAGGACGTAGTTAAAATCGATTAAAATTCTCTTAGCGTCCTAACACCTTATGGAACTCAGCGGGGAAAAATAGTAGTGTAAATTGCTCTAGATATTTTGAAAAGTTCTGGGAAAAAACTGACGCCTCACCTGTTCGCCATTAGCAGTTTTGTCGCGAAGAGATCATGAAGTACAGCAAACAATTAACCAACCAACTACCAACATTATCTTCTCTATAAAGTAGTCTCTAATCATGGTCCGACTGTTTGTGAATGTGTTGTCCGCTGCATATTGTAAATCTCTTTACGAAGATTTACAGTGAGTGTTGTCAGAGGAAAAATGACTTAGCCATCAGCACTTAAGGTATGAATGTTTCGAGCAAATTGGAAGCTGATATATGCAAAAAAATTCTGAAATTCTGAAATTACCAGTTATGTTGCCAATATGTGATATCTGGGGAAGGATTCAACATACGGCTAATCAGAACAGACTAAAACAAGGAAGTTCGTGTCCGCTAGTGTGAAAACGGATAAACTAGCATGCAAAACAACATTATATGATTAAACCGGAAGCCTGGCTTTGTAGCTAATATACCTTGAAATCGTCATTTGGTAGTTTATTCGGTCGCTTGCTAGCAATCGCATGACTGGTGGTACGCAACATTTATACCCTGTTTGTTGTTTATTTATTAGACTGTTTGACTTTTTATGATTTCCGTCTTACTCAAGTTGGCCTCCTCCCTCCGAACTTACGCCCGACAACATACACCTTCAAAGACTCTGGTACCGACCATATTTGAGAAGAGATATACTCATAGCTAGTATCATACTGCAAGAGTATGAATATAGTTTGGCCACATAGGTACTTAGGTATTCATTTCCTTTTTACCTTTCTGACTCCAAGGGAAAGATTCGTCTGTCTTATCTACCGCTTTGGTCCAAAGACATCAGTAATACGGAACAATTCGTCCGATCTGCCCTGGAGAAATTAGCGGAATTCACCCTAAAGATGTATGTCATATAACATAGAGATCCGGATTTAGTTAGTCCTGCTCGTTTTCGTCAGGTCTATGCTACTACGCATCAGAGCGGTAAAAGACTCCTTCACTGGCACGATTTAGTGTAAGTAAATAATGATGTTCTGAGATCTCGGATGTATTTTTTCCAATACACGCCGCTGAAATGCTTTCTGCCTTTACACAAGAACGATTACCCGTCCAAAAGCACCGATTTTTACTAGAGCACAAAAGTAATTTTAATGCTTTCACCGGCACCATCTTCAAAATAACAACACTGTCAATAATTAATAGCTTGCAACTGCAGCTAATTTCTCAAATATCAATATACGAAGCCTCTTCTCAAAAGGGAACATCCTTCGTTTCATGTGAAATATTAACTGCAAGCTTGGGTTGAAATTGGATTAAGCCCAAACCTAGTCAGCGTCTTAGTAATTTTATACCAAGCAAGCAATTACCGAACTGAGGCACGTTATTCTCCATCTGACACGTTATACTCATCTATCGCATATTGGTTAATGTTTGTACCACAGCTCTTTTTCGAGTGACTAACATGACACGGAACTTGCGCCTATTAATATTTGGCGAATTCTTGTTTTTGTCATTTGTTTAGCAATTTGTTTAACTCTATTCGTTCACAACCGTTTATGAACTGTACTAGTAGTATACGTTTACCTGAAGAAAAGAATGGCCTTGTGGAGATGGGGAGTGTCATCTTTAGGTTGTCCAAATTTTCGCATGTTCGTTTTAAGCTAATGACAAGTTCGGTTTGTTTAATTTAAAACAAAACACGGACGAACAAGCCGAAGTTTGCACCGAAACACTAGGACTTGTTTCAGGACCAGGGGAGACAGTGAACCGTGCCATAGTTCAGGGTAGTGGGGTGGCATGCCGATGACATTCCTATAAGAGAAGCCTGTCAAGGCACGACACAGTAGGCAGAAATTGTGCTTCCTGCAATCGCCGGATTATGCACAGAGAATTCAGGCGATTTCATTGGAGAGTCAGAATGAGCAGTGCGTTAAAAGGGCCTATTACATAAGAGTTTCCCCAACTGCACGATATCCTTGTTCTTTTTTGCTTTGATCAGAGCTCAGAGTGAGATCCAACCGCGTTGATGGTGTCGTAATAAACGGTGGCGTTTCACGGGAAAACAACTCGGACAAGGTTTTAATTTTTTGACCTGTCTATTGAGGCAGAGAATGAATATATCTTATTTATGGATGTTTTGGCACTCCTATCTTGCGATACGTTTCACAAACTGATTCCCGTACGAGTTAAATGACTGTGAATTTACGACTGGATAGAAAATTACCGGAAGAACAGCATTTTTACCCAATTACACCATGGTTGATTTATAGTTGATGCTACTCGATTCTGTTGTCTTTCCAAGTTTTTTTACACATTATGCTGATAGCAATATTAACCGATCAGAACAACTAGTGAGCTGTCAAAGCATTTTAAAATGCAAAAATACTTTTTTCAGCAGTAAGAGAGAGTACAGAGCGAAATACACTCATCTGCAAACAAATT
>NW_008753542.1:1872-2654 GCF_000715545.1 Opisthorchis viverrini | reverse complement strand
GGAGATTATCGATCTTTAATTTCACGTGACCTTGACGCTGCAGCCCGTTGTGTAATAGGCTGCAGCCATTTCTGTTGTGCCTGAACGGTTTGAGAACAAACAAACTTGTTTTCGGTTCTATCTGACCCGTGAACTCCGGGGATCTTACGAATCTATCAGCTATTCTAATGTTTTCTCGTACGAGTGCTCATGTTTTCCACCTGTACCGTGGTGGAGATAGTATACAAGCACCACGCACTACATCTTTAGTGACTGTTGCGGCCGAAGGTGGCACCTTTATCATCTGCTTAGAAATTTGGTTTGATTTGATTTTTAGGTCTCTGGGTAGGGTATTGCGTTGACTATAACAAAAATCTAATATCATTAATTTTGGTTCCCAATGTCTCTTTTTGCTTACCCAGGTAGTGAAGAATCGATATCGGTGTTCTTGATGATGATGATGATGATGATGATGATGATGATGATGATGAAGACGATGAAAAGAGGACAGCATAAACAAGAGATTCAGCTGGGACTCAGTCGAAACCTCCCGTTAAAACCAAAATGGTATGCAAAAGAAATTATTTGGCGCTTTGGGTCCGATTTTGGTTGAATTTGAACTGGAGGTTGCGGGAAATTCGGGGATGATTCCCAGGATGAGCGAAACCAGTTGTGGGCTGTTGGGTAGTGTTCAGCAACTTTAGAAGTAGTACGTTTTGTCTTGGCAAAGGGGACTTTGAATTTATACCAAATCGGCATATTTCCGAGACACACTCGGGGGGGGGGGGGGTTTTTCGCTGGGA
>NW_008753542.1:0-606 GCF_000715545.1 Opisthorchis viverrini | reverse complement strand
TATAGCAGATCCAAACGAAGGCGGGATGCCATGCTAATTAGAGATTTATTACTGTACAAATGGACAAATGCATAAAAACGCATTAACCCATTTGTAACGAATGTTTCAACTGTTCTTGATTATCACGCACAAATCGGAACTTTGTTATATCGGCAATTCCCGTGTAGAACGCAACCCGCACTGTCCGCAGCCAACGTTATGGACTTCGTTACAAGCTGAGAGGAGACCTGGAGATGACCTACTTTCCACAAATACACTCATTGGCATATCGAGTTGGCTTTGATGGGAGACTCACTTGGAACTCAGCCGAATTCCTCGTTTATGATGTTTTTAAGCAACTGCATTGCTGCACCAGGCCGCTTCATGTTTCAGTTGGTACGATATCGAGATTTTACGATACATGCATGGACACAATACACTACTCATGAGGTTGCTGAAAACTCTTGGACAAGCAACAACCGGGTTCGCCCATCTTGGGGCTCATCATACAAGCGCACACCGCGAGTTTTCGTCAACCTTATGTTCTGCTTGAAACCAAATTGCACGAAATTGGCAAAATACACTCAAATTCATGAACGAGAGATTTTACTGTGTTCGAAGTGAGTC
>NW_008753541.1:0-2662 GCF_000715545.1 Opisthorchis viverrini | reverse complement strand
GCCAGCTGGGACGAAAACGCATGTAAAATCAGCATTGAAGACATACTTGCTGTAGCCCATAGGATCAAAAGGTTCTTCTTTTCGAATCAACATTATTCACAGTGACTTGTCTATTTGGGGAGTGGTGCTGATGTTGAAGCTGCTGAATAGGCAAAAGTTGCCTTCGGACAGGTGCAACGTGCATGATGGTTTCCGCGTGTTGATCGGTTTGAACCTTGGTCAGGTTGATCAATCCCGGTTGGGTGGGAAATCTACCGGTTTCACAGTTTCTGTTTTCAAATCAAGCGTTGCCTGCAGAGATCTCGTTCGTTTGATTGTAGGCCTTTTCTAGAGAATGAGCATAATTGAAGCAGTTTTAATTTCAGTGATCTGTTCTCTGATGAAGGTCACATTTGAGAGTCAAAACTTGGGCAGTTTTGCTTATCATATTCACTGTATGGTCTCCAAAACTTTCACTATGAACAGACAAACTACAGGGCCTAAATTGTGACCTCCTTCGGGTTCACTTCACAGGTGACGTCGGGATTATGAAGGCAAGCTGTTTTTTTCTCGCTTGTTTGCCGTGTCTTTGTCAATGATAATCCCAGTTGGCTCGCGTTGGGTAAGTAAGATGATATTGAAGGAAACATTTTTCGCTGTATGTAGTATAAAGTTTTGATTGGTTAATTCTGTGGTATGTAATTTTGGCGTCGTTTAGAGGAAACTAATTTTTACGGGCAATCTGGCCCCCTGGTAAAATGTGAGGTCTGTGAGCGATTGATATGGAAGGTACAATTTTCCAGTGTTCAGAAGGGAAGAGTTCCAAACAGAAAATAATTTTTCCGCAAGCTGGAACGAAATCCCATTGTCCTTGTTTAGGCTTGGACGTTTTGCAAAAATCGGCCAAACAAGGGCCAGAAAAAACCTTGAGGTTATCAATTCCGCAATTTTTTAAGTAGGTTGTTACAGTGGTCTAAAATTTTCACAACAGCTGTTGAATATCACACCCAACGTTCCTGAACAGGCTGCACGTAATAATTTGGAGATTACAACATTGGCTGTGTGCCGTATGCTGTATCGTGTGTGGCCATCTATTGGTTACGCTGCAACTTAGCCTGCCAGAGTACGCGACGATAAATCAGAGAACCCGGGGCACGAGTGTATTTTCAGGACAAACACGAAGAATTTCTGCGTAAATATACATACGATGGTTTAACGGTAATTTGTGGTTATTCGCTTGTTCGTTCTCTTCATCCGGTAGCGACTTTCCTGCCGTGAGCTGTTTTACACCCACTCCGCTTGTCGGATACTTTTAATTCGAGTCTGGTTAGCACCGCCAACTCACCTGCTATCCGGATTCGTGTGACACCGAAGATGATCTTGGGGAAGTGTAGTTCTCTGCACATGTAATTTTCGTATCTGGACGTTTCCTGACACTGGCAGTGTTCTTCCTGTTTGGAAACTCTGAATTCATTAGAACCTATTGGCAAATTTTGTTTACATATATTACATATGCTTTATTTATATATTTGTCCTTCACTATTCTCTCTCATTTCTGGCTCAAGATATCCGTTGTGGGAATAATTAAATGTGCTGGATTGTTGGCTACAACGCCTGAAAACCACCTTATTCAAGTTTACTGTGAGGTATTGATACACTTCGTCAAACTGTTTGGCAAATTCGTTCTCAAATTATATGAAAACTAGTTTGCCAATTCTAAAATCTGAAGACATTATCGGTAGTTTACTGGCTTATCAGATATATTCAAGGTCATAAAATTCTGCATCACATCTAAAGATAACTACTTTTCTAGCTGGTGCATTCAACCTCGACGTGACTGGCTGAGATGCACATCTGACTTCGTTTATCAGACATTTCATCAACAGTGAGAACAAATTCATCATTTAAGATTCCAAACTTCATGGATCTGAACGTGGATGATTTGAATGGAACAAAGTGCATACTGTCTCGGACATTCTTCGATAGCATATATCACCTCAAACAATTCGCTCTAACTGTTTAATAACGTCGAGATAAGAAGGGATCGATGCACACGGAGGCCCATCCTCAGCGTTCTTATCAATTCCGAGTGTGGAATTGTTTTGCGCATGTCTAGCCCGTCGTAGATGTGATATGAAACTTCGAGAAACAAGATCACCATTCCTGCATATTCGTGATCAGTAAAATCCTGGCTATTTGTTGTATACACGCTCATGAATGGCGAGAGCACTTCCCGCCATAGTTACCTAATCCCCCCACCTAGAGTGGAGGTTCACCCATCCACAGCGGTTGTTTGGGCAGCACCAAACTCGAGAATGAAACTGAATTTGAGCGCATTCTGGGAAAGTCCAACAGTCACTGGCAAATACTTGTGTGCGTGCATTGGAACAGATATATGCTGCTCGAAACCGCTCCATATTCAACAAGCCACTGTGCACTTGGCCTGCGAATGGGCCCGAAAATTTTTCACAACAGACACTACTGTAAGAAGCAGAACGTCTCCAGTTGTCATACAGTGTTTTCGTGTTTGTTAGCTTCCTAGTGTCACCCGACCTAATAGATGTGTATCACATCTACGAAATCAAATGTCGTGGTAACATGCATAATCGTCTTCGGGTATCCAGGTAAGATAAACTACGGGCCTCTCTAATTCAAACTGTCAAGTGCGCGATTGCTGTTACCA
>NW_008753540.1:2116-2663 GCF_000715545.1 Opisthorchis viverrini | reverse complement strand
TAGATCAAATGCACTGCTGATAGACATTTGCTTTTCTTGTATCATCAGGAACAATGTACCCGTAAGTTAACTTTTCGTCAAATCAACGACACTACCTCTGGACGCATCACGTTTTATTTTGCAAATTTAAGGTTCCCGTAAAATTTGCGAGGCATTGGAGGGCTCAGTTGTGGACAGCTCATTTTGATAGTTGGATTTCAATCGTAGTAAATGATTGATCTTGGAGAAACTACTAACCGTTGGCGAAATACACCCATCTGCTTACCAATTTGGCTTTGACAAAAACTCACGTGGAACCCAGCTGAATCTTTCGTTTATGATGTAGCAAGGTGATCATCATCTGGCGAAGTTATATTTGATCTAAGCAAGATATGTTCGTTTCAATGTATCAAGGAGGTTAGCAGCGTTTTTCTTTTGTGACCACCAGCCAGACCAGCGTTCAGTAAGCAATTTAAAGATGGTGTAAGTTCCGGACGGTTAAGGATCTCACAGGACGATTGCAACTATTAGATTATACGCAGTTCGTAGCCAGTAGTCAATAGGAGCA
>NW_008753540.1:0-1823 GCF_000715545.1 Opisthorchis viverrini | reverse complement strand
ATCTCGTTTATGATGTAGCAAGGTGATCATCATCTGGCGAAGTTGTATTTGATCTAAGCAAGATATGTCCGTTTCAATGTATCAAGGAGGTTAGCAGCGTTTTTCTTCTGTGACCACCAGCCAGACCAGCGTTCAGTCAGCAATTTAAAGATGGTATGAAAGAAATAGATTCACCCTTTGTGGCTTATCGGTTTCTGGTAAGCCCGGACATCTTACCCTAGTGTTTTTTTCTATTTTCACATCAATTATCAATGTTGGGAAGAACAAAGCATCCTATATAGGAGCGCTTAAACGACACGTTGGTGCTGGCCTATCTGTTTGTGAAATTACGCTGGCTAGTCCCTTTCGGGCTTATCTGGTTACTGGGATATATGAAGGATATGCGCATATAAGTTATGGCCCACATATTATTAAGCTGGCAACTTAGGATTACAGTGTATTGAAACTGTCACCCACTCAACACCCGAAAGATTAAGATTAGCAAAAACGGATGAAATACCACGAAGTTGTCGTTTTCCGCTAGGGGCAAAGCTTATCACACAGGTTGAGTGAGAGCCAAACGTCCACTTGATTTTTGTGTTCAAGCGACTCGTATTACTAAATCGCTCTGGTTTTCACTTGTAATTGTTTTGCTACCCGATAACTTTGTTTAACAGGCGTTTGTGGCAAAGAAATTAAAATGATTACGCTAGGTTGGTTATACAAAATTAAGAAAGCTGACGGAACAGACACTCTTAAATTTGGCGTCCTTAATACTGTTCGTCCTTTACCCAGGTCAGCGAATAAACAATAATCCAATTATGGGAGTCGAAGGGTCTTCTCCGAACAGTTCCTACACATAATAGATTCCGAAGACGACTGAAATGTTTTGATACCATAGTTAGTACATGAGACTCGCGAATAACCGCTGCAAGCGCCAGCGAAATAAGAAGCGATAGACGAAACACGTGACCACGCTTTTATTCTATAAAATTGTGCGGGATTTTTTAGTTTATCGTATTCAAATAAAAAAAAACGACTTTGCAATTGATGACGTTCGAAATGTTATAATGGAAATAAAATGAAGGAACAAAAAGTCACACACTAATGGCATTCACGTGCGAAAATTTCAAATTCCTTGGACACCTAAAGCTGAAACTCAGGGACACATAGAGAAATTTCTCGATTTACTCACTAAATTGAGGATTGCGAAATCGCGATAAAAAGAAGGCCAGTTGCTCGTGCCAAAGCAATTGGGCCCCAAGCGCGGCCTGCAAAACTTCGACGAACTGATCCGACAGCAACTGGTGTCGAGGCACGCCGTCCAGCGTCGGAAAAGCGAGATCCAGCAACTGCTGCATCCCGGCGAAGAACACGGTCGGGTCAGATCCGGGTGTCATACTGGCCGTCTTGAACCGCCTCATAGTCTCCTGGCGGTCGGCCGGCGTGTCGAACTTCACTGCGAGGACTTCCTTCGCGGCGGCCCAGTCAATCTTCTGAGGGCCTCTACTGGCCGCATCCAGGACCGCCTTCGCCCGGCCCTGAGGAGGGTCTTCAGTGCTGCCAACTTAGCCTGATCGGTCCCCAGCCCGGCAGCCCACGCAGCTTCCTCAAAGTCCTCCAGGAAGTTCCGAACATCCCCATCCTCAAAGGGTTGTGGCCCCGGGATCTTCATCCTTATCCTGGTCACGGCACCAAATGAAAGGAAGAAGGCCTTCGCGGCATATTTATTTATTCGGAAATGCAAACTGACCGGTGAAAAACCATTGAACAAGGAAGCAAGGAAATACTGGACACGGAAGTTCTCCCGAACCAGTCTTGCTCAAAGTTCATTGCCTCCAATC
>NW_008753539.1:1195-2668 GCF_000715545.1 Opisthorchis viverrini | reverse complement strand
ACAAATAATTTTTCCCCTTGATTAATTCATTTTCTTCATGGAGGGCTGTGTAATACAACTGAAACTCCATGCGTGGCGAGGAAATCAGGATAGTAGGACAAGTAAACTTAATGTGTAGCACGAAAAATGCGTTTGTGTACATTTCGGGATCACTAAATCAAGATCCTAAATATTATCACATATTCAACTGCCTCTCAAGGTTGGCTTCTGCAGTTTCCCATATGTGCAAACGCTCAGCATGGAGAAAAAAGCAATAATAAACGACCTGATGATGAGATCCCATTGCCGAGTCGTCTGGTATAACTTCGTGCCGCAAAACGCATGGAAAAATTTGCGATTACTCCAATGTAGGCGTCACAATAAGATGAACTCTAAGGGTTTCCTTAGCGATCGGCAAAAAATGGTGTTACGTATTGTTTAGTAAGGCATCGAGAACACGAATAACATGTTCATTATTTACTCATTGCTGCCACCAAACGATACTTGCAGGGTTCCCCGTCACAGTCGGAGATGGCAGTGTCTCACGGAGAATGGAATCCTCGGATTTTAGCGTTGGTCAAACTAATGCCAGTAGGCACCTGATCATATCCTCCTACGACTGAATACCTGGAAGCAATAGAACAACTTCGAGGGGTTGGCAGACTGAGCTCCTTAGTTTGGCCTCTTAGGCCACCCAAATAAAGGAGTTAGACGTGTTGATTTAAACAGAATTATTGCAAAACGCTTGAGTAGAGCGATGTAAGATAGTCGCAAGCAACACAAACTTTAGAGAATAAAGCTTTGGGCCAACATCAAGTTGATCTCCATTATCAATTTGGTCGAGCGATACCAATTATGCGCTGAAACGCAATTGTTAAGAGTCCTGGATAATTACTGAGCGACATAAATCGAAAACAAAGAACAATTTATTTATTCGCATTTTGCGGATTTCGTGGTGGTCTAGAAATATCGGCTACACGGATTGCCAGAGTTATAATCGGTGGCAAGGCTTTCGGGCATCTACACAGTTCGGGCTTATTCGCGAAAGAACAGTAGCTCCTAATCACAATAATGTCGCGTGCTAGTAGCTTTCAGCCTCATCATGTAAGGTTTAGTGTATAAGCTACGAATGCTTGAAATATTTGGGATAAACCAGCATCGGATGCGATATTTACTACTTGCCGACACAAATATCGTACTTAGACACTTCAGCCGTGAGCCCAGTAAAATATTCCACATACAGTGGAGGGAAATTAGGTTTATTCCGCGGGGGTAATTTCGTTGTTTTAAAATCATTAACGCACGTAACAAACTTACTCACGAAAGAAAAATTTTAAAGATTTCAAGTCTTCACATACGTTGCACTTGCATGATGTATTACCGGTTGCGATCCATTCTTTTGATGCTGCGCTGAAACATGTTCCACTTGTAAGGTTTGTTTGTCCAGCATAAAGGTCAAAAAATTAAGCGACACACTAGGCGCTCAGTCAAGTG
>NW_008753539.1:0-1166 GCF_000715545.1 Opisthorchis viverrini | reverse complement strand
TAAGCACACCCCGGAGGCGATGATAGTCCAGGGAGAAGACACCGCAGGACGCCGTCCATAACCAACAGCAACCATTTTCTTAGCGTCTCGTTGGATATGCTCAGTGAAGGCTGCATCTTTCTCGCGTCCTTGACGGACAACTTGCCTGGCCTATGCAAGACGCTGTCTGGCGCTCTCTTTTGACACATTCTCGACATGCACGAAAAAGCCTTCGCTGAGTCTCCAACGAAGGGCACGGTGACGCGCCTGTTCTCATCAGGGAGAAATAGCCAATACAACGACCAATGCTTTGCAGCGTCTGCGTCCATTTGATACGCACTGGGGTATGAAACTCAAGACCTTTGATCGTCCATCAAATTTAAAGTTGTGATTGTGAGAACATCTGGAAGGTTGTTGACGAGGTTCACCAACGGAATTAGTCATAAACTAACTCCCTATGGGACTCTGATTGAAACAAAGGTAGAATAATTCTTTGAATCCCGTGAGACCCGATATGGTGAAGCAGCGGAACATGTGGGAGCCGATCGAGTGCCCTTGAGAAATCCCAAAAGCGGCCTCAGTTAAGAGTTCTTCGTCTTTAGCTCGGATTAAGCTGTCCATAAAGAGGAGTATGTTTGTCACGCAAGGATAACATGGGGGGAATGAATATGTGACTGGAGACATCAGGTCGTAAGGCAATTCAAAATCGCCCGCTCCTGAATGCGTTCCGTCACCTTGCACGGCACGCTATTGGAGTTATTGAGCATGTAGCCGCCAAGTAGTTTTTTAACATGGTATTTGCAGGTTGGTCTGAAAATCGCAATTCCTAGATTCCTAGTTTCTCTCCCTACGGGAAAAGACGATTGGTTTGTTTGTCCCGCGGTGCCTCATGTACTTAGATGGCAAATTTGTGTTCTTCCGGGCGAGGTTTTGAATTTTGGTTCGTTTTGCACGTTTGGCGTCCTCCACATGTGCATTTCTGATTTGCGAAGTTTACGCACTTTTCAAAATGCCCCCGACCTCTACGCCACGATTATCTATCTTTCTGAGAAATACTTCCAGAGGACAACGGCATTTTTATGCGAATTTCTGTCTCTCCGACTGCGCGTTGCAGGTTTTGGGACTGATTTCGCTTCAATCATAAGAACTTTTAGGACCATAGTCGCGTTTAACCTTTTCAGTGAAGC
>NW_008753538.1:0-2669 GCF_000715545.1 Opisthorchis viverrini | reverse complement strand
CACTGGTACGCGACAAGAAAACTTACTTTGCGCAGATAAACACTGATTTTCCGATTAGGTGGAATGTCATTTGAATTGCAGTTATTTAGGCATATCTGATAAGGCCCAGAAATGTTAAACCGACAGTAGTCTGTCTAGAATTGTTCATCAGACTTACCAACTTTGACGTAACGCGTTTCCTTGAATGAGGTTCCAACGGAAACAAGTCCAGTTTTATACTAGTGTAAACGAACGGTCCGTCTGAGACTTGACTGGGTATTCCAATGACACCTTTTGGACTTACAAGCGATGACTGCTCGCATACCAGGTTGTCGTTCATACAAGAATCACCGTCAGCTGATTGCGCTACACAAAATCACACAGAAACTGCCTATCTTCGTTGCTTGGCCACTCCAATCATCCTGTTAGTTAGCGCGTATTTCTATTTCTGTCTTTACATTTAGGAAACACCTTTATAGATAGCATCCAAGTTCAAATCATCCAGTTTATCGATTTTTCACCGTAAGGCAAAATTTGAAACGCCCTTTCCTTCACACAATATTGAATTCGCCGAAAACACTAGTTTATAAGGAAGATGGATCACAAACTCCTTGGATGTAGTGTAATGAGGAAGGCAGTTTATATAACACGATGTTCAATAAACTCAACTGACACACTTTTCAGATTTAAATGACTTGAGCATACTCACGTGTGTAACTGTGCAAGCATTCCAAGTGGAACGACCTCAGTACACACGAATAAAGAAATCTATTAATGTCCAGAAAACATGTCATAATACACAGTTCATGGAAAGTTATGCTCGCTTCCTCCTGACGGAACAGTCCTAAACGCAAGCAACCATGAAACGAACAAAGTTTCTATTTCTGACTTTATTCGTGTCCTCTTTAGGGGAGGGTATTTGTGACAGAACCTCATTTACAAACAAATCTGATTCTGACCTCTGATTCAACTGAATCCAGTTGAATCTCTCGTTTGTATCGGTCACACTGGTGCGCTGCGCCTGTGTGATATGCCCCAAAAAGGAAGAAACTGGTCGTGCGGGGCCGAAGAGTTTTCAGCAACCTTATGAGTAGTGTATTTCGACTATACATGTATCGCGATGTCCCGAATATCGTGCCAACTGAAACGTGAGATGGCCTGGTGCAGCAAATTCGGTTGCTTAGAAACATCATAAAAAAGAGACTCAGCTAGGTTCCAGGTGAGTCTTCCGCAAAGCTAAGTTGGTTTTCAAATGAGTGTATTCCGCTAACTTCGTGCAATTTGGTTTCAAGTAGAACATTAGGTTGACGGAAACTCGGGGACTACGCCTACCTGATGAGCCCGAAGAAGGGCGAGACCGGTCGTGGGCAGTTGAAGAGTTTTCAGCAACCTTGTGAGTAGTTTCCTTTATGAAAATATACTGCGATATCTCCAATATCGTGCCAACTAAAACATGAGGCGGGCTGTGTGCAGCACATTCAGTTCTAGACCATCACTAGCGAGAGATTCAGTTGAGTCTCTCGTGAAAACCAAACTGATTTGCAAATAAGTTTTTTGTTTTTTTGGAAGCAGCCAGATTATTACGTTTTTTTAAGTCCACTCATCATCCTTAGTGTATCGCGAAGCTGTCTTCTATTTGGCCTAAATGAATAAAGGATAGTGGAATGGGCTCTGCGAGTCCTGAAAATATAGATTACGAGCAGAGCAAAGCACACAGTAATACAAGGATTGTGTGAGTGCCTATGCCGTCTCAGCTGTCGATAAGATAAAACATGATAATCAATTAGTTGTAACACCCTTTCGTCGCCTAGCTGCCATGCCACCTGGAGGAAACACAAAAGCTGGGATACCACCAAGTCGCGCTCTAAACACAGAGCCATCTCGCTCCAGTTGTCGGAAGGCATCCTGTCTCTTTTTGAGAATATAGTTATCGTCAGCATCAGAGACGTCCCGTGGTAACGCTGACTGGCAGTTCATGAGGGCCGTATATGAACTACAGTCCGTGTACGCCTGTCTGCGAACGGTCAGCGACGGTTCCACGTCTTCACACTGTAACTGCTTCAGATGTTTATCGATGGCGTACAGTTGATATATTCGTCACCATTCGAAATGACATCAACTTCGACTACTGAAGAAACATTCTCAAGCTAATAACCACGCTCGGAGAACAGATAAACGGCTACCTGACCGACCACTAATGAACACGCCCAAGTTTGCAACATTTTGGTAGAGTTCCAGGTGGGGGTATTAGATGCGGGTTGCACTCTTTTCAGGGCTGGTTGGCATTACGCACTCCTAGTCTTGCGGGAAATTATACTCCCGACACCTGACGTGCAACGTGAGCGTTTTACCAATACTTCGTTGGTGAACGCTACCTTATCGTGTCTCAAGAGACCAGTGGGCTCAAATTCGGGGCACTACCGACAAACATATGCCTCTGTCTGTGATAAAAAATAGTTTCTACTTCTGTTTCACATGGTTTGTTTTGCCTAACGTCGAACGAAACGGGGGTTCCTTTGTTAGACATTGCATCAGTGTAGAGTTCCTTGGTGATTGCATATCGCCTGGTTTCTCTACTGATACCGTTTCATCCTGACTAGATCTAGCACACAATTATGGCAGACTTTATAAACGTTGCTGTTACTAATGGAGTAGCATACTCATTTTCTATGACCACTGTACTTGGGTTT
>NW_008753537.1:0-2671 GCF_000715545.1 Opisthorchis viverrini | reverse complement strand
GGCCGCAGTTTTGTTAGAAGTTACTTATATGATCTCGAGGCCTACTATGGTCACGGGATTCTTACCTTAAATACCATTGGTGGTAATGCCTGTGGTCTACGTGAATGTGGTGTCAACTTTTGTGGAAAAGCTTATTTTCCACGTGTTTTCTTCTGTGTTGGATTTGAAAATAATCTCACAACGACATGAGCAATAATTACGCCCCTATATCCGCGCAAACTCAAAATTGAGCAGCGATTTCTTAAATGCATATGGAGAAGTCTTCCATCACTGTGTCAGGCGTATCACCAAACAGAGCGAAGGAATTCGCCACAGTTAGTAAGCTTTTTGCTTTTTATGAAGTTCAGCGTACGCCTTACTGGGCGCAAGACGGTTTAAACTTCGCCACCACACCGAACCATCGACAGTGCCATCACATGAATTACTGGGTGTGTGGGCGGAACAGGCGATGGCACAATGAGATGGCCAGTGCCTCCAAGTTCTGGCACAAATTAAACTGACTGAGACAGTCTTATTGCGGCGCGTAATACGCTCGTCCGGCAAGTATTAGGGATATGGTGAACTGCGGGCAAGCCACCAGACTGAATACCTCAGTCGCGTTACCGTCATCGCGACGGCGTACTCCGGTCCACGGAAAGCTCCGTATACGAGCATATTGGGTGAGTCGTTTGCGGTTGTCACTGCTACTTAATCGTGGCAAATCAAGATCAGTAATATTTTTCGGTCCACCGAGGGCGTACGGTGATTCCTTGCATTTTGTCAAACAAGACAATAAGGCAGCCGTGACAACGATGTTCCTAAACAAGAAGTGTCAAAAGGTGTCCTAGAAGGCACTATGTGAGTTAGACTACTTCCCAAAATAACGGGCAGCCAAAAGTGGTCACAATCCGTGGTTACTTCAGTGGAAAGACACTCATGGATATTCAGGTGCAGGTAATGGGCATACGCTTGATGTGAACGGAAATGGGCAAGTGTGATTATGAGGGACGTGCTTTTGATAGACCGGGCGTAACTAAGGTAACTCGGAGCTTGCAGTGATATGGGATAAGAAATGTTTGGTTATGTTGAGTGCTTGTAGGATGAGGTGACCTCAGAACAGCGCTGTTAAAGACTAAAGAGAAACTTGGCTTTGTAAAACGAGTTGCCTGTGAGGCACCACATTACGTGTATATAGTTAGACTTTTAACATTTTTCTCTCTGCTATCAATGAATTTTTCGAATAAAAGGAAACTTGCACGGGGTATGTGCTGCAGACATAGCAGTCTCATGCCGGCAGCACGTGGGTCTCACAAGAGTTGCTTTCATTCGGGTTTCAGAAGGCGGGTGACGTAGTTCAGCATACGGCAGTAATATCTTCGGGGGAAAGCGTGTAATTGAAGTGATAGTTGTAAGCTTTTCACTCTTTCGCATATTTGTGTGCAGGATATGGTAGAGGAGCAGACATGGTACAGAAAGATAGAGAGAGGCATTCAAATGCCCTTGCACGACAGGGATGTCCACGCCCTCCATTCTTATAGAACAGTAGCCTATGAAAAAAACCTTGTCGATCTGGATTAAGCAGACGAAATCGTTCTCATCTTCGAAGGGGTAAGAAGAGGCGATAGTTTTTGGATGGACTAACCAAAGTCATCCCGCCCTTTGGTATGTACTTCGCACCTACAAGTTGCAAGGTTATCCTCCAGAACATGTGGTCATTGAAGTCCAAGAAGATGCACACGGATTTGTGGAGCGTTTTACGTAGATTTGAAGTTCTATTAGTTTTGATTTTAGTACCACATACGAGGTTAATGCACGAACCTGCAAGGCTTCGGTCGCGTTCGCTAATTTGAAACACATGTTGTGTCAAAGTGGTATACCCCTGAATATCAAGGAGTGTGTGTATCAGGCTGCAGTACGGGCCATTTGGTTGTATGCCCGTGAGATTCGCCCTGTTTGAACTGCGGAAATATGACGTCTTCAGGTATTTCACACGTTTATCTTTAAAAGGTACGTTCAAAAACTGGATTGTGGAAAGTCAGTGTTACCCGACCACTTGGAGGACAAAAACGGGAGTAGATGAATTGTAGTGGTGTGTGTTGATAAAGTTCGACAGATGTGTTCCTGTACAGATGCGACCAGTAAGTAGAAGCATTACTCGCCATAATTGGTTGTATATTTTTAGGCATGAGTTTAGCAGCCTGACGACATGTATGGATATGAAGGGCCACGGTTGTTCATTGGATTAGCATACTATATATATTTGGGGTATTATAGTCGGCTGAAAGCATGTGTGGATGCCGGAAGTAACTGCAAGTAACCACGGCAGGCTGCATCGACCACGACTGTGTATGACTGGCCGTCGTTGGCCGTTAAATTGGGGTATCACGCAGTTGCGGTCTCATTTTTTGGCCATCACAGATATTGGCCTGTTGTTCACTATAGGTAGCAAACATGAGCAATATCGTGTACTGTTACGGGTATAATAGGCCGTTGTCGGCCGTCAGATTAGGGTACCATGCATAGCTGAGGCCTTATAATCGGCCTCTCATATAGGCACAGGTCCAGTGGTCACAGTAGGTGGCCAAAGTAGGTGATTTCGCGTACAGTTATGTGTAAGATGTCCGTCGTTCGCTGTTAGGTTAAGTTTATGAGCATAGCTGAGTTCTCGCACTATTCAGTTCACATAAATACT
>NW_008753536.1:0-2671 GCF_000715545.1 Opisthorchis viverrini | reverse complement strand
TGTTGTCACGAGAAGAAGATGGAACAAAATATTGCTTCTGTTATGGAACTTCATTAACCAGAGATCCGTCCTGAAAAACTAAATGCCCTTAGAGTACTGTGAATTAGGAGGGCATTTTGGCGAGGCATTCATGCACAAATGTTCCGGTATGCCTGCGAGGATATAAATTTCTTACGTCGAATAGATTTTATTCATTGAATACTGCTGGATCACCTGTTGCGTTTCAGGTCACCCGAAATGTGGCGGTTGAAACATCTCTTCTATTTTCCCGGTACACTATGTTTTCCATCCAACCTACACCTGATTGTTTGGGGCAATTTTTTCTAAAGTAGTATAATTAGCAACTATGAGTCTGATGCACAAAGGACAGTGCCCACGAGGTCGCTGAAAGCTCTTCGACCTTGTGAGTAGTCATGGAATGTCCTGTGATATCTTGGATATCACGACAGCTGAAACGTGAATCACATTCCTCTGAGTAATACCAAAAACGTTTGGTTTTGATCAATAGATTGCGCCTATTTGATGAATGTCAACTAAGGCGAAACTGGTTGAAGCCTGTCTGCGGTTTCGCAAAACAGAACTATTAAGTTTACTTCATGAATGTGCCACATTCATTTTAATTACAACAAGAAAACATAAACAGCAACTAAGGCTAAGCGAATCAACAATATATTTATCACTTTATTGAAAAAACCCATCATGAGCGTCCTGACTTGTTTGTTGATGAGTACTTCCACCATACTAGACAACACCAACCACATGATCATTTTCATACTCACGGTCAAATACTGCACGGACGACTTCATGAGATATTCCTCGTTCAAGTAACTCATCTTTGCAAAATTGCTATGTTTTGATTACTTTTACTCAAATTTACCTGGCTGTACGTTTGAAAATGTTTAACTTTTCGCTTTTTGGGTGTTTTAAAAGAGTGTAGGAGGGGTTGAACTATAAGAGAACCTTTTGAGTAATGGCGCCCATGCTTCGGGGACTTCCATCATTTACGTGCATTCTTGAAACTCGGTAAATATTATTCGAAAACTAATTGAAAACTGATGGGCAGCTTTCAAGAGTCACCACCTAGTACAAGTCAGCAACCAGAATGGTTCCAACAAAACTCACTTTTGCACACCTCACCATAGATTACACAGGCAACTGCAAATGATAAATGTTTAAGAATGCTTGCTGCTCTATGAAGTAGGATATCTTTCGAGAGAAGCATTGAAAATTTGAGTCTACTGCTGTGAAAATGTAAGCTAGGCTAATGAATGCATTTACGGTTCAACTAATGGCAGGGGATTTCACGAGATAACGTATATGGTTTTTTTAAAAACAACATGTGTTGCTTACGAGGGACGATGAAAAACATAAGAGGCGAGTATTCTGTAGCAAAGGAAGAAAAAAGATTTTGCGAGGGGAGGCTTCCAATAGCAGTATTTCTTGCACCGATAAACTGATGTTTGAAAACCACTTGGATAGTTACGGGACCGCTCACAAATGTGTAAGTCATGTAATTTGTGTACGTGTGCCACGTATGGTACATAGACGTCTGTCCCTGTTCATCATAAGACCAAAACTTGTGAATTGTCTCGCGAAATGAAGGAATTTCAAAGATTGCGCTAAACTGTGACGGATACTCCATGACAAAGAAGACAGTTGTACAAGTCGTGTGACGTTTACAACTGACACTTAAGTTCAATTCGATTTTTCGTTTAAGAAACAGGCATGACAGTTACTGCCACTTAAAATAAGGTAGATCGTTGATGAAAACATAATCTAGGCTTTTCCTACCCAACCTGAAAAGAAAATATCCATACCATAACTAATGAATCCGTAAGATAGTTTGGCCGATGATAAACTGAAAGGAACCAAGGAAAGTGATCAACCTATTGACTGGATGAGGAAACTGACAATGTCTCATGAACCAACTCTGCTTCAGGACAGGCTAGATAACCACTCTTCTTCGAATCGGCGACAGTTTGTGGCTGTTTGTTTCACGTGACCAGTGTTTGTTTGTCCGGTTTCGTTATCTTACCAGAGATTGCTTCTGGGGAAGGATATCCTGTTTAAAGAGGTGACGCAGCAAAAGACAAGATGGACAACAATCCCGATCATCCACAAATGTTTAGAAAAAGAGACCGATCTATCAGGAAGGTAGAGTCCACCGTAACAGGCAGAGCAATATCTTATAGATTCTTGATAGATGGCAGTGTCACCTGCGTTATTTTGTCGGATATTCCAGCATCGTCAGCCTCAGAAATACTGCAACAACATTGTACAAAAGTCAACATTACTGCTTGCGAATTCTGTGCTATCCAGACAGTAATTTATTCAAGCACTCAATACAGTCCTGGATAAGTGTAAATAAGTCAATAGCCTGGAAAAATTTCTTTTTTTCCTGGTGATTACATTGAACGCTTCGACTGTAGGAGATTATAGTACTTCTGCTGATCGAGACGTGTTAACCGGATCCGATAGCAATCGGCGAAAAGATTTTCATGCCATCTAAAATGTCTCCCTGGAGGAGAAGTTCTGTACTCTTCTTCCACCAGGTTTTCCCCTCACATTTTAGTGCGACCGACCCTGGAACAAATAAAGTCAAAATACCGGAACACCGGTAAATTGTCATTGGACAGAAATTGTGTTAGGCTAAACAGTCACATAAATGCGG
>NW_008753535.1:1626-2677 GCF_000715545.1 Opisthorchis viverrini | reverse complement strand
TCTGACGATACCCCGAACGTCTGGCTGACTCCTCGTCATACTCCATTAGGGCCTGCAGCGACAACCAAGCTAATATTCCTCCACATACTTGAGGAACTTGGAAAATCTACCAAAGTGCATCTGGATTTTTAGACACCACGCGTGAGAACCTTCTACGGATTGGCCTATCCCGCTAGTTCCTGTTCCCAGAAAAGTAACACCGTACAATCAAAGAGTTTTGATGTCGGCAATCTGCAGAATACCGTACCGATCACGTCACTCCCGGTTAGCCGTGGTCACGAAATACAACCAAATCGTGAACCAACCTGATATTCGAAATCATTGGTTGTTGATCTGTTTGCCGAGCTTGACAGTTGGACTGCAAACGGTATCACCAAACGGAGTGACATCGTCAGTGATGTGCTCAGCGGAACCTGGCAAAGTGGACGGAAAGTCCGGTTTTTTTTGTTGACGACCACTGTAAGAACGCCTTAACAATTCAATATGGCTGGGGATAGGAAACTGTAAGTGGGACTCGGCTTTAGAATTGACATAATACCCCGAAGAGCTGCCAAAATGACCAGCTCAGCTGGAGCCGATCTAACAATAAATAACTGGAAATCGATTATATGCAAGCGACAATTAAAGGAAAAAGGTTTGAACCGGTGGATATCACAGGTGGAGAAATGTGAGTAATACGTGGTATTTTGGCAACTCCGTCTTGATCTAATGGAAGTTGGTTTATCACAGAAGTTGTTGAACTGCTTTACAGCATTAGTTTAGAACTGCATGATAGTCAGTGAATATCCAGGGAAGTTCGGGAGGATGCGCTCAATAAGAAAACGGATATTATCTTTTCCATAATAAGGTGCATGAGGGACTTTCACTTTCCTGTCTCATTGTCTGTAATAGTGGCGCCTGGTCCTGCCAAGCCAATCATATAGATGACCAGCCAAAATTGTCTGAACCACTGGCCGGGCCATCATGCTTCCGGGTAGAAACTGGCTGGAGTTCGTCAGATTCACACTGGTGATGAATCGCAGTAAGGATGAAAGAGTGTGAAAGTGATTCT
>NW_008753535.1:0-1616 GCF_000715545.1 Opisthorchis viverrini | reverse complement strand
AAAAACAAAGTTTCCAAACATTTCTCTGATAACAGCCCATTAGGGATGCCATCCAGCCTAGTGTAGTTGCTGAACCTGTCAACAGGTTGACAAGCCATCTGAGGAGGGTAAGAATCCTTTTAGCTTTGAACACTGAATACGCAAAGTGCATAACCTTCGATAAAAATCGCCTTCATAACGCAAAGTTCCAGACGTATGAAATGTTGATTTTAGGGCAGACCATCGATTATACACGTGTTCTGGATTTTCGACGAGCTGCTCACAAGACCTGCAGTGATAAAAGGACTGTCTGTGAGCTGGTAACACAACATTGTCATTCAAATTGCGTCGAAATAAACAAGTTTTGAATCTTGATGCAAAGCTCTTGTAATTGACCGAATGCCACCTCGTAACAAGCAACTAACTCAGATTTCGGATATCCGCGTGCCCTTGGGGAATGATAAGTTGTCTAATCCAGGATGAAAATGTCGATAGCTAATGCAGATCCACACATCTACCACCGCGACGTCCCTCAGTGGCTGGTTTTGCCGAAGCCATTAGAAATCTGGTGGTCTGGTTACGCAATAATTTACTTTACTTGGAGTATATAGCAAAGGAATAAAAATAATAACACTAGATTTAGTATAAAAGAATAAAAATGTCACATAATATAAATTGTTTAAAAAATTTCTTCAAAATAGTCCTTCGTGGGCCCAGGTAGCAGCTTTCTAATCATGGTTGTCCTGGGTCCTCTTCTAAACCGTTCTCACAGATAATAGATCACGCAGTGTCTCACCTGTTCAGATACCAGAGTTAGCACGCGAGACTCGCGAATGACCACTGATAGAGCGAACGAGATCAAAACAGGCAGTCAGAGCCCGTGATCAAGTTTGTACTGCGTGAAATCGTAAAAGCGCAAATTTTTATAGTTATTTGTATTCAGACAAAAAACGGTTGTGCTAGTGACAAAATACGTAATGTTATAGTGAAAGTAAAATAAAGGAACAAAACACCACAGGCTTCTTCCGAAATGACTTAGAGTCATTACAAATATTCGTAGACACGTTATCCAAATCCAAAGACACTTACTGAGCTCAATTGATGATGCTAAGTGAATGAAATATGGTTCTAACCTTAGAATCTCGGGCTGTGTTATACACTAAAAACATGGTCCGTTTAGAACAGTAAAGGACGACTTAAGAATTTCAAAAATTGTTCGTTTCTCGTGGTTTCACCTCTAAATCCGATATAGCTGTATATAGTTGCAACATTCTAAGTGACGTCATGTTGGATTTACCGAGCCCCTGGTCAGTCAATGTTGGGGAAATCATCTCACTCAGGCATTCCCCATCATTATCATCATCGTCATCATCATCACGATCATCACCCTCGATAATTTCACACCAAATTCTACGAATTACAAATGTAGGACTGATTGCACGCTTCGCTCATAATCACTAGTCTTGTTTATGACCAGAACGTTACCTAGTATTTAGCATTCATAAAACTTCCAAACCCTATTCAAACTTGATATAGCACGCTCACCACGACACAGCAAAATGAGATTCATCGTCAAAGTACATCATCATCAATGGGGTATAACGAGGTGTCAGCCAGACGTTCGGGGTATCGTCAGA
>NW_008753534.1:0-2678 GCF_000715545.1 Opisthorchis viverrini | reverse complement strand
CCTCGATCCGGTGTATCAATCCGTGAATAGCCTGCGACCCAATCCACGTTGCTTCCCTAGTGCCCGATTGACCGGCGCGGCCACCTTCTGACCAATCACGTGTGAGATAAGTTCTTGGCGTTGCGGTCTCCGCGATCGGCCAACGGCTTCGGCGTAGGACTGCCCTGGACACCTGGTTCTCAAGGTACCTATATATTGCTTCTGGTATTTCGCAATCTCTGGAAACGCTGGGCCAGCGAATAACGGTGACTTGTACTGCTTGACTTCCGGTCGAGAATGCATGTGCCGCAGGACTGTTGTGTTTGGCGATTGGTGGACTTGTAGTACTGTCTCGCAGACAGTATGGATTAATATGTCTATCCAGGCAACTCATGCTTCATTCGTTTTGTCCACACATTTTAAACTCATAGCAGGACTCAGGAAACGGCACGAAGTGATCGATCACCGGGCGCACGAAAGTCATTTACTGTACCTGGAGACATGGCCAACATCATAGGGCAGAATAATGTCCGCACAAAGCTCGGCGAACAGATCAACAGCCACCTGATCAATTACCAACCAATACACCCGAGCTACCAATATTCCAAAACGTCATTTACTGTACCTGTAGACATGGCCAACATCATAGGGCAGAATAATGTCCGCACACCATAATCTCGGGACGTGTCGGTCGAATACCGGTATTCGCATAGAGTGAAATGTTCAAATCTTCAGAGGCATCACCGATGAAACAAGTAAATACTAAAAGGGACAGCGTATAGTCTACTAGAGATTCAGAGTGTACGTTGCGACTGGTTTAAACATTGGTTTCACCCGAGGTGTGCGCATAAGGCACCCTAATGTTGATATATTTCTCAGGAATTTAATTTCTAACAACTCATTAATGAGTTCAATTATATGGTTCGGTGGTATGGGTTAGGGGCATCATGGAATTTAAGGATGACATGACGGCGGAAAGTGACGAGATCCCTCTAACACCTAACGTGCCGTAGATGTGTGGTCACGCAATGTATTTACCAATGGAGTCTTTATCCGTATCTCACCTGAGAGTCAACGGCCGAACGACCGCCAGTAGTTTGGGTTCGATCGGTAACGAGTTTATCGCTTGGTCCTGCACGCACTCTTTTGGGAGTAGAGTACGATGGAGATAGGACCCTATTCAGTTGGGGTCAGTTCGCACAATAAAGTAAGTCCAGGATGCAGATCGATTCCCCTCTTTGCAGATCACTAGGCAACTTCGGTTGAACCAACTCCCCGATTGATGACTCATAGTCACTGGCCACGCAATAGCGCTTGTAGGACTGTCTTGAGTGCCAGGTGAATCATACACCAAAATGTCCTGCTTAGCTCCCATCTGACTTGTTATGAACTTCACTGTTTCATTCACACACGGTCTCAATAAAGCATGATTTCTTTGAACCAGACTCTGGCATGAGTTAGAAGAGTATTCGGAAGTTCCCCGACACATCCGGCAGTCTCATTTCAAAATTGTATTGGGTCCACCAAGGTTCTTCATTTTTCTCGAAACTTTTAGGTATTTTTTCGGGTATGCTGCTACCCACCGGAGTGCATACAGGGGTCCAGTGGACGTCCGGTGAGCTACAAAAGATCGGTTGTTTCTCTATGTGGTGGCCATGATGTGAAATTCGAACGTAAACACCGGGCGATGGAATCTTGCTGCACCTACCTGGCGAATTCCAGCGAGGACGAAACGCGCAGTAGATTGCCTTCTCGGGATAAACCGCACCTGTTTTACCACCCCATTAGGCAGCCAACTAGGTCAAAGCATACTGACCAGAAGGTCCGTGGTTCGAACTCAGCCCCAGCATCTGGACTGCCCCTGACCAGCCTTGAGCAACCTGGCAGTATCCTAGACCTCATTCTTCCTTTGGGTGGCGTGGCAGCTGGGCACAAAAAGGGTATTACGGTTGAAAAGTTGCATTTTATTTCTTTTATTATTCCGTGCAAATGTGCGTCGCCTCCAAGGGCGAGCTAAGAAGCTATAAGGAGCTGATTCAGACGAACCTTTCGACATCATTGTAAGTGCATCGTCTTCACATTTGTGAATTCTGACCACGCGCTCGTATGGATTCGTTCCTCTCTTTGTGTTTCTGGGCCGCGTAAGGCGTGGACGGTTCGCTTAGCGACTGAGAAACTGGCAGATCCCAAGTTTGGAAGAACGTGCCAGAACCGTTTTCTGAACTCCTCCAATCGCTCCGCTGTCGGATGTGAATTCGTGTTGTAACGAGATTTCCATATCTTTACGGTGCGGAGAGTTTTGTCTGTGGCACGGCGCTACCAGGTCCGCTCAAGCACTGGATATCAGACACTGGCACCGATTTAATCTCAGATAAATGCGACGGACGGTCCCAAACACAGTTTGGCTCGACAAATTATCAGACCAAACGGAAGTGAGCGTACATACTGTGAAGTCTGGTGGACACGGAAGGCAAAGGAAACGAGAGAGGCATAGAAAGCCGTGAATGCCCAAAAATTGCTTCAGTTGATTCGTGCCAACAGTCCTCAGAAGCCACCTGTGAGCAAAGCCATCAACGATCAGTGGTGCGACCATCTTGAACGCCTGGACCACAGGGCCAGGCATTTGAACAACAATCCTATTGGCTACTCGATGTCACTCATTTGCATCCTGCTCTCTTTAACGCGTGTCCAGCAAAGAA
>NW_008753533.1:2134-2679 GCF_000715545.1 Opisthorchis viverrini | reverse complement strand
ATATTTTTTCCTCTTTCGTATGTTTCCACGTGTAATTCCAAATATGTCAGAAAAATTAAGCCTTAAATCCTTCAAAATTCCACTTATATTGAAGTTTGGCATCAAAACAACACAAAGTCACATGCTCCAATCAAATAAAATTACACATTACGGCAGATTTTATGGTATCCCTTGCAGGCGCGGATGCTTCAAATCCACATTGATGTGGATTTGAAACCCATTTAAACAAACCAGTGTAGGCAAATTATGCAAGTTCCGGATGTATGCGCCACTCAGAAGCTCTACGGAGGAGGAACGATTGATCGTGATCGATCAGGTGACAGCTTCTCAGTTCGTGTTGCAACGAAAAAATAAATTCTCAAAACTGTAAATTTTTCATATGTATACATGCTTATACATGTAGTAACATATGCATAATATGAATATCCCGACATAAAACTGCCACCTTGTAATGCTGATGCGGCTTCAGTGCTACTGCAGTCATGCAGCAAGCTGAAACTTCGTTTTTCCACGCAAGAAAGGCTGGCAGGGAGCAAGCAGAAGTT
>NW_008753533.1:0-1435 GCF_000715545.1 Opisthorchis viverrini | reverse complement strand
AGAAGAAACGCGTCAATAATCCCACCTCCGTTCCTGCTCACAGATATGTGCTTCTTCAAAGGGCAATTTTGATTTCGAACGATAGGGTCGCCTTGATTTTCTATCCAAGATCCACGTATGATAACAACTGGTCCACAAGGTTTTATATTAGTCCGAAATACACGTGAACTACGATAATTCATCCACTTGCCAGAAAAGTGAAGTGCGACACCTCGACGTCAACCTAGTTTACCGAGTATGAAAGTCACCAAAACGTCACCCATTTTGGCGGGTGGACAAATAGTGTGATCAGATTTAGGTAAATCCTATCAACCCAGTCACTCATCGTTTTGTGGATTAAAATATACATATCGATTTGTACACCCACCCCTCACAGCGATGAGTATGTGGGATGAACTCAGCTCAACTAAGAAAGCGGGGTTTTCATACCCTTATAGCATAGCATAAACCCTGTGATTTTTCATACATGGGAGAAAGGTAGCACTGCACATTACTGTGCTTTGCAGATATCCAAAATGATCGAATACACATCATGGGAGAAAGGTAGCACTGCACATTACTGTGCTTTGCAGATATCCAAAATGATCCTTCAGAATACACATTAGTATGCACATAAAAGTGGTTTGCACGTGCCTACAAGCATTTGAACTTAGGTCGGTTGCTTTGCTTCATCTGACCAATGTAACCTAATTAAGCCAGATAACCTTCATACAAAGGCTTGTTCATCATATGCATTAGTCGATCGTCCCAGCCTGGGTTATCAGGTGCTCTCTACTTGTTTTGATTCAAAGAGATATTGCAGCTATATGCCAAACCGATATGTTTCCGAGTACCACACGTCCGCATGTATTATTGCCCATGAAGAGCGTGGTACAGGATCTTTCGTTCAACTTCCCGCTTAAACGACCACAAGATGTGTAACTGGCATCAATGCACAACTCATTTCTGGGTGACTTTTCAGAAAAAATGCAAACTAATTTCAGAAGCGGAGCTAACCATGGTATCTAGGTATCCGGGCTCAACCAGGATTCTTCTTCTAGGGATCCATGAAGATGACTTCCAGGAGAGACAGTTTGGATGAATACTTGGATGCAGCCTAGACTTGATTTGGTTCAGACTGATTTGCACTCCAGATTAGCTGCCTGATGAAGTTAAATTGCTAAAATATCCGCTGTGGTCATTCTGACCGTTTCATCAAGAAACAGCCCAGGCGCCAATTGCAGTACCGAAGAGATGCGTTCACCTAGAAATTCCCCAGACTAGAGATGAACACCGGCCAAAACGCGTTCGGGTCGTATAGGCTGGTCCTAACTTAAAATGGAAAAAGTGGAGGATCAAGCAGGATCGATAAGCAGGCATATGTTTTGGGCGGGAAACGTTTTAACTTCATTCCTTTTTCCGGATTGTCGTCCACAGTAGTCCACATAAACTGACG
>NW_008753532.1:0-2682 GCF_000715545.1 Opisthorchis viverrini | reverse complement strand
TCTTATTCGAGAAGAGAAATTCGTAACGGTCGTCGATAAATTCAAACCGGGAAACCGCATGTCAATAGAAATTATAGAAGATCAAAATTGAAGCTTTTCGCCTTAATGTACCAGTATCCAGAGCATTTAATCAGAAAAACAAGCCAACAGATACGACTTTGCGTGACACTTAGCTAGTCATCATCATCATCGACAGCATAACATCACTGTGCGACACTCATACTTTCTGCCGTACAAAAATGATTTGTTTACAAGACTTATTTTGACGAAGAGAATACAGAGAAGGTATTTGGCTCTAGCCTGCCACAAGCATTCCGAGATGCCTACACCTGAAGACACTCATTCAGGCAAGCTGGATGGATATCGACAACAAGAACGCTACGGAAATCGATTAGAAGCCATATCTTGCAGCGTCTTCAACAAGGTGCAGTAGGCATCACGCGGTTTCCATCCTGGAACGCGAGTCGTACAGACAGCACCCCACTGCTAGTTTAGCCACTTCTCTGCTTCCGCCATTCTGAACTGGGCACGGAAAACACCACTCTTCATGGCCTAATCAACACAGCTTTTGGTCCGTGAGCATATGCTTCGATGGAAGTCCCCGTTGTACAACCGTGGAGACGCAATGCCTACAGCTTCTACTCGATGCAGTGTAACACCGGGTCAGGTGAACACATGAGCAGAGGGCGTAAACGAGAGACCAGCCACAGGTCATTTATATTCGCCGCAGACAATTCTGGTTGGCCTGTTGATCCGCAATCCGTAGTGTTTACGCCTTACCACACAACCGCGAATTCCCCGGTGTGATCAGGAGGTCTCTTTCAGAAGGCTTTAGGACTGACCGCTATGTTATCCTTCCACCAGAAACAACTGGAGCTTCTGAGAGTCCGTTAAACACATCAAACTTAGTATTTCAACCCCAAAAAACAATCTACTCAGTTAGCTTATTTTTTTCAGCGGAAGCAAGTGAAAAAACAACAAGTGGCTCTTGCTCGCGGAGTGGATTCCATCTGCGCTGTTGTGTGTTTTTCGGACCGTCGTCGCGTTTGACAGAACTACGAAAAAAGAGTTTCTCCAATCTCAGAAGTAATCAAATATTTAGCGAAATACACTCATTCGCANCGTGACACTTAGCTAGTCATCATCATCATCGACAGCATAACATCACTGTGCGACACTCATACTTTCTGCCGTACAAAAATGATTTGTTTACAAGACTTATTTTGACGAAGAGAATACAGAGAAGGTATTTGGCTCTAGCCTGCCACAAGCATTCCGAGATGCCTACACCTGAAGACACTCATTCAGGCAAGCTGGATGGATATCGACAACAAGAACGCTACGGAAATCGATTAGAAGCCATATCTTGCAGCGTCTTCAACAAGGTGCAGTAGGCATCACGCGGTTTCCATCCTGGAACGCGAGTCGTACAGACAGCACCCCACTGCTAGTTTAGCCACTTCTCTGCCTCCGCCATTCTGAACTGGGCACGGAAAACACCACTCTTCATGGCCTAATCAACACAGCTTTTGGTCCGTGAGCATATGCTTCGATGGAAGTCCCCGTTGTACAACCGTGGAGACGCAATGCCTACAGCTTCTACTCGATGCAGTGTAACACCGGGTCAGGTGAACACATGAGCAGAGGGCGTGAACGAGAGACCAGCCACAGGTCATTTATATTCGCCGCAGACAATTCTGGTTGGCCTGTTGATCCGCAATCCGTAGTGTTTACGCCTTACCACACAACCGCGAATTCCCCGGTGTGATCAGGAGGTCTCTTTCAGAAGGCTTTAGGACTGACCGCTATGTTATCCTTCCACCAGAAACAACTGGAGCTTCTGAGAGTCCGTTAAACACATCAAACTTAGTATTTCAACCCCAAAAAACAATCTACTCAGTTAGCTTATTTTTTTCAGCGGAAGCAAGTGAAAAAACAACAAGTGGCTCTTGCTACTTAGTAATTTAACCCCAAAAAACAATCTACTCAGTAAGCTTATTTGTTTTCAGCGGAAGCAAGTAGAAAAACAACAAGTGGAACTTGCTCGCGGAGTGGATTCCATCTGCGCTGTTGTGTGTTTTTCGGACCATCGTCGCGTTTGACAGAACTACGAAAAAAGAGTTTCTCCAATCTCAGAAGTAATCAAATATTTAGCGAAATACACTCATTCGCATGCCAATTTCGTTTTGACTGGAGACTCACCTGGAACCCAGCTGAATCTCTCGTTTATTAATGCTTATTCTTTCTCAAGTGCCTGGTCCCGAAAACCTGTCCTCGGCTCTGTTCCAGGATGTTGATGAATTCTTTAGTCAGTACACTTCCAACGTATTTCGCTTCTTGCAGGGAAGTAGTTTCGGCCGGTGAGGTGAGTCCATAATAGCACTCAAATTTGAAAATGGTGCTTATATCGGATGTAGTAACCACGGGGACTGCTTATGTAACAGGGTTTCTGACCTTCCTTCTTCGTCTTATGGCGACACGTGAACCATTGACCCATGAACATTAAGCGGGATTTCAACTGGGCAGAGGTTGCGTCGACCATATTTTCACACTCCATCAAGTGTTTGAGCAAAGCCATATGTACAGACGACCCAAAATCTAGGTGTTTTGTTAACTTCAAGTGTGTGTTTGATTCGATCGAAAGATCAGTGTCTCTAACTAGTCTTTTCAACAGAGCCAGGG
>NW_008753531.1:0-2682 GCF_000715545.1 Opisthorchis viverrini | reverse complement strand
ATCTCATGAGGTGCACTCAACAGGGGTCTTACAGAATTCTCATGTATCCTCGTTCTTGAATCCACGGAAGCTTTTGTCCCGCATGGTCATCTAGCCAACAACTCCACAAGAAAACGGAAACCTCTGCTAGGCACATCCTTTGCAATGAAACTAGTAAAAATATGCCAAGATTAATGATTTATGGGTTTTGTCGGTTGATTAAATACGCTACGGCCAAAAGAAGTATCATAAACAAATAGCCGATAAAATTCCAACTGCCGGGAATGTGGATCAAAGCACTGTATTCAGTTTCGTACATAAAGGTGGCAGCCTTTCTTCACGCCATGCAGTTCGTACAGAATCAAGTCACCGCAACTTAGATATCCGGCGTAATTTATCAAGCCCTGAAGAGTCTTTCAAAAAACTCATGAGAAATCGCAATCAAAGCAGCCGAAATGATTGTGATCAGGTTGCGTCAACTACATTGCATTCATCAAAAGAGTCACCTAAATGCACTGGCGTCATCGAGGTCAACCAGTTACTTTTTCCGAAGGAAACCCAAAGAACCACTTCAGGGTCAGTCAATTCTCAGGAATAACAAATCAAATCCAACACACTGTCCATCAACCCCGAAAGACAAAATTTGCGACCACCTTAATGTGATCTCAGATTAGAGATTTAATTCTCGCCATGCCATACTTATGTTTGGTTAGAAAGACAACCCTACACCAACCACACATCGCTAGGTTACTTGGGTGATCACCAGAATGACCAATTAATGGTTTAAAAAATATTAACTACATTTTGGTGGGCGTTTGCAAACTCTGGTGTTAGGTAAAATGGAAGTGTGTGCAGTGAATTCCCGCACAAATTTCGGCTAAGAAAAGAACTCCTGTCTCCACTTTACTTAGTTTTCCATTGTAGATGTCCAAAATCTCTCATCTGTAGTGATGACATTTGGTACAATTATAGGGGATATTTGTGGTGTTTCAAGTGATATTAAAGTGGACTTTAATATTACTGCAATATGTGTTTAGTTAGGATTCACCATAACTTGATTAGATGGGCAGCAGAAAATGTCATGTTTCTCCCAAAATGAATGTCAGTTAGGCTGTTCCACTTGAGCGGCTTTGTTTGGAACCGAGGTTCACGTCTGTGGTTAGTTAAGCAATAAAACCCATTCTGTACAATTTTGTGTTTATCAAACGTACGCCCACACAGGCACGCCAGAACAAATGAATCAAAGTGAGTTCACATCCAAACGGCAATGTGACCATTATTTTCTGTTAAGGACCTTTAAAAAAATCACCACTTCCTATCCAACTGAATGACCAGATTATAAAATATCGATTGGTTAATTAACTACTGAAAGTAAATTTTGCATTATTCAGATGAAGTTAACTTCAAGGAACTGTTTGCACACTGTGACTAACGTTCGTTTGTTGGAGATTAGGCAGAACGTAATTTCCAATAAGGGACGTTGAGTTTCTCAATGAGTTTAGCCGACCTGGTCAATGCGGGTTATTCGGTGGCCCCATGAAACAAGAAAAGAAGCCAAAAGAATCAACACGAACGTTTAAAGTGAAGTTGTTTGAACTGGATGAATCTTGTCCAAACAGAAGTACACTGTCATATGCACGCGGAAACGTCATAGGTCACTTCGAGTGGTGACGGAATGTTCAAGTTGAATAGTGTTAAGTTGAGTAAATTAATGGGCAGTCTGAAAACTGTTTGTCGTTTCTATATGCTCACGAAATGCAACAAGGAGAGTTCAATTATGGCATGGCAGATTCCTTTAGTAGATTACTTGAAGGAAAAATGTTGACACAAAAGCAGACCAAAACCTCTGTCGTCAGATAAGCCGTTGAGAAAGCTGCAAGGTTTAGTAAATGACTTACATCTACCAATGTGCATATTTTGCAGCTAAATTTCCCCTGGTTCCAAATTTTTTGTAATTTTTACAAGGTTACACTCGTGCGTTCCAATTTTGATATGTTTTCCATTTAATTATGATACCAGATGATCAACCTTTTCGATTACCTTTGCAGAAATGAAAACAGCAAGTAAATACGGTTTCATTAGTTTTTTATTTCTACCTGAAAAAACACTAAAAATATGAACAAGTTCGCATCAATTGTCAGTTCATTTTCTGCAGTATAAAAATTCGTGTTCAGCAGAGTTTTTCAGCTCTTCTCGAGAACAAAGTGCTAGTAGATCACAGGAGATGTCTGCTGGACATACCTTTCTGTGCTCAGGCAGCTTTTATAAAGAATTCTCTAGGCATTTGCTTTCATAATTTTATACAATTGTGGCAGAAAATATCGTTTGCTCCTTGTTTTGTGACACAATCATCTTTAGAAACTCTGTTTTTGGGAGAAGCTAGGGATAAAGTTCTCAAATTCGTCAGAACCGCTGTAGTCGATCAACCGTAACCTCTCTGGTCGATTAATCATTCTAGACAATTCCTATCTCCTCTTTACTCACGTACATCACATACCAGCTACATTTGCTCAGAATTTCACTTGGCCAATCGATTAAACGTTGAGTGGTGATTCACATTCAAATTGTTGTGTGTGAGGGATTGACAGTGTGATACCACTAAACACTTGCTCCTAGGGCATCCGCATAGGTATTCGTAGACCCTTGGCACATTGTTATCAGGCAGTTTTTTCTAGTTTCTTTCCCTGAGGAAGCTTTGTGTTC
>NW_008753530.1:0-2685 GCF_000715545.1 Opisthorchis viverrini | reverse complement strand
ATGAGCCATCGGGCGGGATGAGGAAACCCGAGGGTTTATCTCTCATTAGGTCATCACTTCTGGTCTCCGAAAGGATGAAGTATATGGCATTTCCGGCCCTTGTCGGAAACTAAATGCTCTTCACTACCCATACGAAGGCCGGATAGGTCCATCACCCCTACAACACCACGTGTGGCCCACGTGCACGTCAACGTCTACTGATCCGTATTCATCCCAGACGGCCGCGCCAGCTACTCTTCTACTCCTAAACTGCGAATGAGTGCACGCTCGTTGTCGTGGTGCAACAACGCGGTGAATGCAGAGGATAGGTTAGTTTCCGAAAAGGTCGGTCAGGTAGGACGTAGAGAGATGGAAGCACATCGTAACGGGCGGATTGGGTGAGTGATCACATGGGGCATGTGGATGGCTGGTGAACTGGTTGAAGTGAATTGCTTGACCTGAATGGGGGCAGGATTGTCCACTACTAAGTCAAATAATCCGTACGGACTGGGGAGCACGAGATCGTTCTGTTTGATGACCCTGAGTGGTTAGCCTTTGAGAGTGGAGGGGACCGTTTTAATAAGCTGGCCCTGTAGTCCTGTAGGTGCAGGTTTGACCCTTACTGTTAATCTCTCAATCGGTATATTCCCCAAATTTGGGAAATTAGCCCAATATTATCATATCGTCGCGTTGAGGAGGGAAGGATACGTGATGTTGTCAGACATATGGTGTCATCTTCGCGGACTGATAAATAGGATGAAAGCTTCCACTCAGTTGTCCTCAGTAGTGTTGTTCATGTGGTTCAGCGGTTGCCGTTCTCTTTATGTTCTCAGCGGGGTGCAGTAGGCTTGCCAGTGCTCCCATAAGTGTCTGATAGCGCTTTGAGCTGTGTTGCCGGATGGACCGTGGACAACCGTCGGAGGAAGGTCATTCCACGCAGCAGCCACCCGGAATGAGGGGAGAGTTTGCACAATGAAAGTGTGCTCTCTGAGCTTGAAAACCTTACCATGCCCTCGACATGTGTCACCTGGGTCAACGGTGAAAAACCTGTTGACCAAACCTCGTTCAAACAGGGCATAAGTAAGAATTAGGTCTCCTCGGAGGCGACTATACTCCAGGAGAAAGAGCTCAAGTAACAAGAGATGCTTACATTAGACCGGCAAACATTTTCGTAGCGGCCTGATGGACACGCGCATTGAGGGTTACTTTCACTGTGCGCTTGAGTGGAAAACTTGTTTAGTGAAAAGGTGTGCAACCAGAGAAGTTACCAGATTTATTAGCTGTACGCCGAGGCTCTAAGGGGACCTCTGTGGCACACCTATCTCCTTCCTGTCTTGGTGGTTCTAAGAACTGCCTTTCATTTGCACAGTTTTCTTCCCCCTGTGGGATTCCGGTTTACACTGGGCTTTCTGCTTAGCTTTGCCACTCGTGGGCAAGAATTTCGACCGCCGCCACTTGTAGCTTGTTCACTACCGCCTTTTTGGTGACTAGAGTTGCTGCTCCAGGATTTGGGGCAAGCATACGTCTGTTTGTTTTCTCCGGCACTTTGGCGTAGTATAATCTATGATGTCTTTTGAGGCACAGAATTGTGGATGGCAAAACCAAGTAGTATTTTGGTGGCGCTCTCACGAGGCTCGTTTTCACAGAGGACGGCATCTAGAGGCTACCAAACGGCTTTCTGAATTGGCGTGGTTTATGTGGCTTGTTTGCCCGTAGTCGCTTCTCTTTTATGTTTGTGTAAACTCACGAGTTGTCCGCGATTAGCGTGACCGATTTGATAATCGGTGGATTATTCGGTTCGCTGTTGCCAAGTTTGTGGCTTTAGCCGTCGGGGTCCTAGATGACGGTTATGTTCACAAATGAGCAGGCCAATTTTGATCGAGTGGGGCTGAACGCTGCCTGCTTAACAATCTTAGAGAGTGCGGGGTCCTTGCATCATCCCCCGAGGTTCAGATCGGTGGTTGTGGTTGATTTTTTAGTGGTAGCTGCTGCTTGTCTCCACACCTCCAGCATGATCCAGCTGGGAAGTTGTGAGTTTGCTGTGGAATTCACTGTTTCACCTTCATCGTCTGTTACGGCAATAATAGACGATCACACCACGTACATTGTGCGAAGCGTGCACGTGAGGCTTGCCTCCTCCCGAGTATCGCAACCTTATGTAGTCGAAAGGTACGCGGCGGTTGAGAAGAAACTTTAATTCGGAATCACGGCCGGTTACGTCATCGTGCTTTCAGGAGAACAAAGGGTCATAGTTAAAATCATAAGTAAGTTTGGGGTTGGCTGAACTGACGCCAAACGGAAGGCTTGTTCACATCTCTACTTCGAAATACTGTGGCTCCGCCTTGGCGCATCCAGGGGACGATCCTCTGATATACGCTCGATCGTTGGGTAGGCCTCTTGAACGCTGACGGTTCAGTCCAAGAGCTTCTGTACGGCACATAGGGAGAAAGTGTGACTATTGGCTCGCTTGCATCCCTTTTAGCATGAAGCAATTTGAGTTCAACCTTTTCGCATCAGGTCTTCTGCATCTCCTAGTCTACCTTCGGGCTTACATAGCTGACTGCTGCCCTGAATTTTCTTGCTGTACTCCATATAATATCCGTAACTCTGGATGTTCACTCCCACTGTCGACATGCCGAACTGTATTTAGACAAAACATTCTTTTGCCTTTATTTCGAACTATGTAACAAGCTCCCTTCCCATATC
>NW_008753529.1:0-2688 GCF_000715545.1 Opisthorchis viverrini | reverse complement strand
GAGACAATTGAATCAAAGATGAATTTCTCGTTCGAGAAATCCTGCACAAAAGCCGCCCCATGTTTCAGTAGGTACGACATTCGAGATAACACAGTACGTTGTCTAGATGGAAAACATCATTCTTGAGATTACTGTTCAGCAGTGCGAAACCGGTTTCGCTTCTCTTGAGGCACATCAGGTAAGTGCACTGCCAGAGTTTCCATCAATCTTATCTTCTACTTGAACGCCAGATTGTGCGCAAAGTTGTTGTAGACTGTAGACTCAGAGGAATCTCAATGGGATCACTAACTTATGATAGTGTTCAAGTGAACGTAAGGTTGATGAAAACTGGAAAACTTCGCCTTCTAATGATCCGGTGGAACCGGCAGTGAACTGTCCAGGAGCCTGTCTCAGTAATCCTGTGAGCAGCGTGTTCTCTCAAGATTACAGGTAAATTTCGAAGGGCAAAAGTTCACGCTTTGTTCGAAAGCCGGTGAACTAGTTTTGAACTCAGACGTTTGCATCCTTCTGCAGTCAGTATGCTAGCATTGTCCATAGGCTCCCCATCGGACTGAAATGAGGGCTGCCAGTTAGCGCAACTGCTCTATGCGATGCTACAAAAGGCAGCTTATGATGAATTAAAGGGTATGAATCACCGAGTCTTCCTGTTTAAATATCTCGCACTCGTCTGATTCATTCGAATAAACGCATCAGAGCTCTACCAGCAGTTTAGCACTACTAATATGCTCATTCCTTTTATTGAAAAGTCAACTTAGTTAAATGTGAGCGCAAGAAAATCATAAAGACGGCGCTCACTAGCAGCCTGACCACTGGCTAGGCTATGGCCTTCGGTGTGTGGCAGTAACGTCTGCACTTTCTTATATCTGGATGAACATAGGGGCAGCAGTTTACTTGATTAATAGCTCAGCAAATGAACTTAAATCAATTAACTCCTGACAGTCGCTGCGTCTCGTTTATCAGCTGTACACCGTACAACAAGAGTACATTGTTTACAGTTTTAATCATCAGAAAATGGGAGCGCGTGGGAGATGCAGTTGAGCGGTGGGGGGCGAAGACATGGTCACTTAGTTCGCATTGATCTGACGAAAGAGGAAACTTGGCAGCTACAAATTGAAGGCGACGGCTTTGATGCGCAAGCGCCACTGACTTTGATCGATTCGTGTCTACCGTACCATTGACCACTGATGAATTGAATCCCAGGGTCTCCATCCAGGGAGGTAACGATTAACAACTTGGATTAGTTAACTGGCCAATTTTTTGTATAGTTCGTTGCCAAGTCCCTTCCGCTCAGTGGGTTCTGCCAAGTGGAGTCCCTCGGTTTGCGAAGTGCATGTCCTAACCAGCTAAACCCATGAAATGCGAATAGCTCATACATCGTGAGAGTTCATCTCTCCTAAAACCGTCGAGCGCACCCCAGCATTGGTAATTTAATGTACCCCTCAGACCCAGCGAATGTTTCAGAGACACCGATGGTCAAACAGTGATAGCTTTCGTATGTCCTCTGCGTGTATAGCCCACGTTTCTGATCCACAAGGATCGCACTGTCGCAATGTATACTCTGCTCTCGATAGACAAGCTTACATCAGTTCGGTTCCATAGGTGTTCGAGATTGGCAAAAGCTATCCTGGACTTCCCGACTCAAGAAGTTACTTCGTCTCCATCCAATCCACCGGAGCTTATACAATTGTCCAGGTAAACAACTTTGCCTACAACATCGATTAGCTGGTCTGCAAGCATAAGATTTGGGTTTCATTCCACCCAGTTTTGCAGCAGCGTCAGGCGAGGAGTGCATACCAAAGCATGAAGCGGGATTATCCATGTTATTGAAATTGACCTTGATCTTTGAAGGATCTGAGCCAACTCTGAGCAAACCCCCCTGGGGAGCATCTCAATTCCAGAAGTATCATAGACAGGCAGGGAAGCTTAAAACAGCACGTCACTGGCTAGAGGGCAACCTTGTCTTACATCACTGGATGTGGTGAACATAGGCATAAGCTTGCAGTGAATCCGTACCCATCTACAAAGGTTCATATGTGGTGCTCCCATAAGAGATATAAATTCAGAAGGAACACTTGATCGCCAAACACCGCTAAAGTTTCTGACTATCGGCTAGGTTGAAAGCAGCGCTCAGATCAATAAAAAAACCAACGTGGAATGTTTGAAGATGGTAGTGACTTGTTTTACTGGGGCGGATGTTTAGATACAAAGAAACGGTCAGATGATTGAAAGCGAGATTAATGAAACAGAATTGGTTGAGCGATGAGAGTGAAGTGGTTGGTGGTGGTTAGTGGGCAGATGGTACTTCCCAGGTACAAAGGCCGAATGAGGGGTCTTGATTGAGGTGCCACACCTTAAACCTTTGACTGAAAAGGCAGTAAAAAGATATAGGGTTTTGTTCAAGAATCATACCCCTAGCCCAAGACTCAAAAGTCTAACCGCTAAGCGGCAGTTAGGATTTTCTTGAGGTGAGCGAAACTATGGTCAGGGCCATCTGGATGCAGACGGCGCAGAGGGTAGGCACAGATGCTTGATTCATTTTGTTGCTATGTACAGCAAATGCGTTTGTAGACGCATCAGTGTAGTTGTTTTCCAACCACATTGATTGATTCGCTGGCGATCACAGCCAAAAGTCAAACGATTGGAAAAGGAAGTTTCTAGTGTCGACCTTTTCTAACCCGTCCTTCCTCG
>NW_008753528.1:0-2688 GCF_000715545.1 Opisthorchis viverrini | reverse complement strand
TCAACGTTCTATTGACCAGGTACTAGGTGGTCTTCCTTTCGCTTTTGCATAGCTTGACGATATTTTGTTTGCGAGTACCACACCTGAACAACACCTAGAACATTTGCATACTGTATTTACTCGTTTATTGGAATACGGTGTCGTAATTAACACTGAAAAATATGTTTTTGCTTCTTCACTAGCTTTCCTCGGGCATTGTATTGACCACACCGGAATTAAACCGGTCGCCGATAAACTCAATGCCATTCGTAACTTCCAATTTCCTTCATCGATTAAACAAGTCAAACGTTTTTTAGGGATGACTAATTTCTATCGTCGTTTTATTCCTAACGCTGCAAAACGTTTGTTACATTTCACTAACATGCTCTCTGGTAATTCTCCTCCTAAGACATTGCATTTTGATGACACTCAAAAGCAGGCTCTTGAACAAGTTAAATCTTTGCAAGTTGATTCATTAAAATTGTTTCATTTACAACCTGATGCCCAGTTGTCGGTTTGCGTTGACGCCTCCAATGTAGCTATGGGAGCAGTCCTGCAACAATCTGTTCAAAGTGAATATGAACCACTCGGATTATTTTCCAGGAAACTGTCATCCACAGAATCCCGATACAACACGTTCGGTCGAGAGTGACTTGCTATTTATTCATCTATTTGAGATTTTCGCCATTTCCTAGAAGATAGACAGCCTACTGTCCTTACCGACCACACGCAATAATGGCCAAACCTGACAGATGTTCTCCTCGTGAATTACGTGATCTCGACCATATCTCACAATTCACCAATGATATCCATCATTTATCAGGCCATCTCAATATCGTGGCAGACATGTTGTCTCGTCCGGCAGTTGACTCCCTCCACTCAACGCCCACGATCGACTTGCAACGTGTGGCTCAGCTACAACGGGACGAACCCATTATTTCGTTGTCAAGCGACAAACCGTTTTCATTAAACGTCAAACCGGTACCTCTAAGAATTGCACCAGGTGCCATAGACTGCGAGGTCTCTACGCCTAATGCAAGGCCTCTTGTCACACACGCAATGCGCCGCCAGGTTTTCAACGCTCTGTACAACGCTTCGCACCCTGATATACGTTCGACGGTCAAGCTCATTTCACAACGTTATGTATAGCCGAATATGAACAAAGACATTCGTTCATGGGCAAAAACTTGCCTAGCCTGTCAGCGTTCAAAAGTGATTCACCATAACCATTCACCCATCGGTACCTTCGCCACTCCAGACGGTCGATTCAACCATGTCCACATAGATGCGGTCGGTCCTCTACCGACATCCAATGAATTCTCCTATCTACTTACTTGTGTCGATCGATTTACACGATGGCATTAGGCCATCCCAATACCTGATAATTCCGCAGATACCATCGCTTGCGCATTCATCAATGCATGGATTTCCATTAGTGGAGTAGCTTCTTTCATAACCACGGATCGTGGCTCCCAGTTCGAATCACGATTGTTCCAAGTTTTAACAGCACCACTTGGATACAAGTGCATCCGGAACACTTCATATCATCCACAAGCAAACGGTTTAGTCGAACGCTTTCATCGGCGCCTAAAGACTGCTCTTCGCGCGCAAGGCAACCCACTGCACTGGTCTGAACAATTGTCCATTATACTTCTACATTTGCGCGCAATGTTCTGCTCTTCACTGCACTGTTCACCTGCGGAATTAGTCTTTGGAACGGTTTCCCGTATCCCAGGACAATTTTTCAATTCATATTCACATACTCCTGGCGACCAATCACTTACGTAACTAACCTGAAATCCTGCATATTTTCACCACCAACACCAAGCAAACCGTCTTATGCCGCCCCTGATCTCGAAACGTTTCCATTTGTGTTTACACGTTCCGATCATATTAAGCCACCCCTGCAACCTCCATATGCTGGTCCTTTCTGTGTTCTTTTACGCAATGGCAAGTATTTTACCGTTCACTTACATGGTAAGCAGGAAAACATCTCTATTCATCGCTTGAAACCTGCTTATCTGGACTCTCTTGAGTCAAGTGACCCTAACGGTCCACAACCTAAAGTGCCCATCGGTAACGCTGCACGCATGTCTCCCAAATCTACAAGCTCTGCACAACCACACCACATCACTCGTTTTGGCAGACACATACACTGGCCAAACCGTTTCTCCGCAAGTTGACATTAACTAGTGCACCACAATTTGACACACCGAACGTCCAAGTGACCATTATTTTAATTTTTGTTGCTCCTTTTCGTTAGGGGGAGAGTATTTCTAGTGGACATTTCCATGTCCCCTCAGCCAACTTCACCTAATTTGTCTTGTGCATGCGTGTTTACTAGATCACGCGACTTAACTGCTACACAAACACATGTAGTGTCTGTAATCCGTTGTCACTTATTTACTATTTTTCCTGAACTTACACCACATTTTGTAACTGTCGTACATATTTTATCATGACGTTTGTCTTAATGGTACCAATAAACAATTGTTTGGTGCGGCCTGCTGACTTCTTGCTCAATCGGTGAATTTACGGTCCGTTGAACTGTTTGCTGACTGCTGCTGAACCAGTGGGACTAGATCTCTGTGTTTGTGTGAACTGATGAACGTCACATTAAATTCCCGTGACATTTTCAGTCGTGAATAACTTTCCTATCGTGGAATATACCACGCACACATGAATCATCCGTGGGAAATTTCTACTAGT
>NW_008753527.1:0-2694 GCF_000715545.1 Opisthorchis viverrini | reverse complement strand
GATGATGATGATGATGACAAAGTATTCGCCATCTTGCTTGTCGCACGCCGGAATGGACTTACCGGGCTCAACCAGGACTAGCAACCATAATGAGATCATACAGTCGTTTTATTGCATCGGTTATAGAGCTTGAACGCAGACAGTACGACTGACCACACTATTTCTTGTTTTGCTGACGTGTTTGTCACCGACATCTGGGTAGTTTATTGGAGTGTAGATGAGATAGGATAACCCGAAAATGCCGAGTCCCGCTGGCTTTTCAAAGAAACTAGATTGGTACGCTTTTCCATTAATTGCAAGGGCCTATACGAGGGCTGCGTTTTCAAAACCATACAGGCTACGTTACGGTCGATGCCAAGCTGCACGTTCCAGAGTAGTCAACAGCTCTGAATTGTCTGTGGATACCGGCTGTTGATTACACAGTTGAATTGCACTTAATGACCGCCAGGCTACCCGACGCTAGATTTTATGTTGGAAATTCGTGCTCGCAGAGAACGGTTGATGGACACGGCTCAGATGAATTTGTTCTTCTTTTTTTGTGAAGTGGGTGATGGATCCGAATTGAGTGTATATGTGTGATTCCAACGAACTCAGATAACTGACATAAACATACACATCACCCACACGGATCACGATATCAGCGCTCCTCGATGATGATTCAGCCGGTTAAAAATGTCCCTCTTAAGCACAAGGGATACTGTCGTGGCGCATGCCGATACCGTTCTTATGTCGAGAGTTATTGAGCTCGATCGAGCTGGATAACCGAAGGGCAGAAGGACGACTATTCCCTGGAATCCGGTCCCGGCAAATCATGAAGAGCTCTGGGGCCGAGTGCAATATTTGCACCACACGTTTCGTGGGTATTAATTCAGGGTTATCAATGGGTAGAATTGGAGCAGCTGGCTTTGTTTCAGGCACTTTGAGGTGCATGACAGTGAGTGCTTCAGAGGCACAGTATACGCCAACCTAAGGAAAGAATAGGGTTCGGGTGGGAATCATCTGCCCGCCAATGTAGCAACGCATGGACATTGAACGCACATATGAAGAAACGGTCTCTAGTTTCCTGCAAGGCTATCCCTTTTACTGCAAGGTCAGATAACTGGCATTCAGGTGAGCCCGTGGAATGACGTTTTTGGACGAAAAACTGTGGGGGTAAGTGATACTTTCCGGCTGCCCAGGCTGAGAGAGGTGTTGCAACTTCATGTATATTTAAAATTGCCTCCAATCTTGAATGACTGCCTTCCCGGTTAACAATTCAAATGGACTGCCCGTTTTGGACCGGTGGAGTTGAACCCTGTTTCAATTTTACAAGACATCTATATTCTCCGTTTTCCTTACCGCGCAAATCATTTTTACCGCTCTGGTTATACTATTTTGTACCAAATCCTTGGGCAGCTATATATTGTTTTAATTCATGAGTTTGAGACGCTGTTTCGGTCACTCGTTGACTGTTGATTCATATCGGCTTTGCTTGATTTTTGGAGCACCTCACCGTTTGTCAAAAACCGTTAAGGTTTGTGATTTTGTATCCCGTGTAACTACTTTCATTTTTATAGTACAGCACATTTGCGTAGCCATTTGTTCGGAGTTTTGCCGGTTTGGTTGCTAGCCTTGGTGCTCGTTGCTCAAGAATTCGAAACGGTCGTTAGAAGAGGGACGTTGGTCAAGGTATCTCGCCTTGGGCCTTCTGCCTAAAGTTTCGTCATACAAAGCAGCCGGGTACACGGAAGGTGACTAAGTAACCAATTTACCGGACGTTTGTATAACCAGCACAGGGCAAAGGGTATAGATGTCCCTCACTCGTAATGTCGTGGTTTAGAGCAGACACGTTTGAAGCCGCTCCAAGTTCATGGCAAGATGTAGTTATCTAACAAAAAGATTGGATCTCTCGCCGAAATCCACGGCCACCCACTGGGCAATCCGAGTGAAGGGTTTTAAGAGCCCTACTATAAAATCTTTCTTTTCTCGGGAAAGGCAGCATTTCAGCCTCAAAAATATTGAGCTGTTGGTCACCAGGGCTGGACTAAATTTCATCCCCACACCCTCACCGCAGAAGACTTTATCACCATACCTCACTCAAAAAACAATAGCATCTTGTTTAAATACATGAGACATCGCCGCAGAAACAAGCCATCCGCATTCTCCTTTAGGGACAGAAACGGAGAACCGACCAATGATTCAACAGTGGTATCTGAGGCTTACAGAGAACACTATGCATGTCTATACTCAGCCCCAGCGTCCTCGGCACATCCACTCTTGTCAAGGAGGAACTACGAACAGCCTCTAACAGACTTGGTCTTCACGGTGGAGGACATTTATCAACTCTTGCACAAGATCAACCCATTCTGCGCGTTGGGGCCCGACGAGGTCCATCCAAGGATCCTGAAGGAAACGTCTTCCGCATTGGCAAAACATTTACACATGGTGTTTCGTCAGTCGCTTGACGAAGGCCGCCTTCCCTCTGCTTGGAAGGAAGCGATAGTCTCGCCAATCTACAAAACTGGTGACCGACTATCGCCTGGCAGCTATAGGCCTATAAGCCTCACTAGCGTGCCATATAAGGCGATGGAACGCATTCTGAAGCGAGCTAAATTAGACCGCCTTACTTCCGGCAACCCGATATCTCCAGCTCAACACGGATTTCTTCCAAACCGCTCTCGCATGACAAACCTGCTCGCGTTTATGGACAGCTTA
>NW_008753526.1:0-2696 GCF_000715545.1 Opisthorchis viverrini | reverse complement strand
AACCTTGTGAGTAGTTTCCTTTATGGGTGGACTTTGTTCATTCACAAAACTGGCTGCATTCCACTTGTGTATGACAAAAACATCGGGCTTACACTTAGTTCACTGGAGGATAACCATTCGAATAGTTCATCACATTGATTCCTAACGAGAACTGTTTAACTGGATCGATTCCTGCCACATAAGTAAGGCAGATTTAGAGGTCATAATGTGACTGCTTTGACTTCATTCTTCCTGCTGTCTTTCAGCAGCATATGTCGGATCCACGACATGGCAACTTCTAAGACAGTACGTTGGCATCTCACTTTCCACAGCCTCACCAAACTCGATGGCTCGGTCAAAAGTCCCGTTTCGTAACGGACAAGTGACAGTGGTAACTCGATCAATCATCCACCGAGTAGCTAATGGGCTGCATTTATCGATTCAAAGGCTGAAGCGGTTGCAATGCGATTTCGAAATCTGGTACTATGCTGTCAAAGATGAATCGTACGAGCTGTAATTCTGCGTTGTTCACTCCGCAGGAATCGATCAGTTCGGTTGTTCGAAGGTCCCCTGGACCAGCTCACAGCAGAATGCACTGATTTACGCACCAAGTTCGTTTTAACGGACGACTCAGCGGAGTCTGAGCTGAATTTCCCGTTTATGCTATCCTTCAACTGAATGTGCTACACAGTTGGTACGATATACGAGATATCGCAGTACATTTTCTTGGCGACTGGTGTCGCCCTTCCACTTCACACCCATCAGGTATGCACAGTCCAGGAATTCCAGCTGGCATCCAAATGTACGAAATTCGCCAGCTGCATTCGTCTACACGCCAGTTTGGGTTCCGTGGAAGATTTAACTGAATCACGCAGCCAGTGGCGTCCGTGGATCAAAGTTATCGTCTTCAATGCCTGGTTGTCCAATTTTACGTGCTTGAGCATATCTCCCCTGCTGTCGATTATTCCCATGACCTTTAGTCACCATGGCAACAGAGACCAACGACCCACCGGCACATAGTTTACAGTTGGTAAACTCTACTAGCCTGAAACATCACCGACACCACCGAATGAATTACTATAGAAGTTTCTTACTGATGCCTTTGCCTTGAAAAAAGGTTCACTGCTATTCCGGGGCAAAAATTCGGGGTGGCAGGAGCCCCCGAAATCCCAAAGTTTATGTGGAGAATACCTGGACAAACGGGAAACACAGGTGGTAAAATTATCTCCATTTTCATTAGCATATCGTTTTTAGCAATAGTTGAATTTAGGTATGCTTCTTCCACAGACCTGAAAAACTGACGAGTGCTCACAAAATCATCAGGCCATCCATGAGATTGAGGAGACGTTAAGGTGTAGAAAACAAACTCCGCTCTCTAGTTTGTCAGTGTTTGTCACAGTTCCGCTGGTTCTGTAATCTTTTCCACGTGTCTTCTCTGATGGCACTGGAAGCTCGCATTGGATTAGATTGGTACGTGTCATCTCAAACGAATCTAAACGCAAGTCGTGTTTTGGTTCCGCCTTGTGAGCATCCGAACGTGAATGATCTCAGAATGACTAATTCTCAGGTATCATAACAAGCCCAGGTGTGACTGCCACCAGTCTTTGTCTTAGAATTTACGAAAAATTATAATTAATGGTAGTCCACTGCCCAGCTGCCATGACAACCGAAGGAATTGCGACGGTTGAGATTCTGCCACGTATATCGAGGCCAGCCGTCACTAATAACCGAACATCATATCACTTGGACGGATGTGTCACGTGCAGGACAAGGGCCAAACGAAGGCATGCCCTGATTGGCCAGAATGCCAGCCAATCCGAGTCGAGCATCTTTGGCCCGACGCTTCTCGTCCCCTCACGGAGACTCTGGTAGGTCTTGTGGAAGTGACTACCCTATAAATACAGTTGTAAGAATTTTCATTTGTCTCCATAAAGGGCTGTCTAGAGCCACCGTGCCTTTTGATACACCATAGTGGGCGGAGCAGGAAGCTAAGGGACCGGTACAGAGTTGCACTGCCGTTCAACAGGACACAACACCACTTTGGCCAGGCCTAGACAAGAGAGCGATTATTGCTTACGCAGTCGTTTTCTCACACCGTACGGTGCGGCAGGCCCTAATCAAAATGAATTTTTTCCTTTATCTGTTTACGATTCAGAACAAATAATTACGTGGATGAGTTCTAATTTTCGGAGCTCTTCTTGAGTGTTCTTGTTTGAACGACAGACATCTGAAAACAAAACTTTCACTGACTAACCCGTGGGTTCCCACTTCGGAATGTTCTTTACTTAGGAGCTTGTTGCTAATGGAATTTACTCCGTTGGAGTATTTTTAGCGTGTAGGAACCAACTAACTTAGTATCACTCTATCTAAACGCGTTTACTCAAGCCTCGCAGCTAACCGATTCAAAAAGTGCCTTTCCTACAGAGCAACTCACTTCAATACTAACTAGATCCAGTTTCGTGATGTCATGAACCATTTGTCTCATACGGTCCGCATCCTTGATCACTGTGAGCACAGCTTGACTTAAGTGACTGAGTCCCAAGGCTCGTCTTAGACCTTTTGTGAAGCCGCTCAGTGTAGTCAGCTTTGCGTTTGCCAAGTTTGCTGGAAATTGCCGAATCGCAGACCGTAGATATGGCTGAAAATAGAAAAGTATTCTTGCAGATACAGTGTATACAGTACAGTGGGAATTCTGACTTTGTTTCACTGAAAGTCAG
>NW_008753525.1:1450-2698 GCF_000715545.1 Opisthorchis viverrini | reverse complement strand
GGGGGGAAGAGCACAGTGTGAGCAGGCTACATATCAGTGCTCGCTCATTGTTGTGTTACTGCGATTGTGTCCTTTATCAGTGAGACTCTCCATCAACCTGACTTTCTGTGTGATCGCACTCTCAGCGGCGACAGTATCATGCTGACCTTGGTTTGAATACCTATTGTGCGCCACCAGTCGATACGACTGCGTGCCCTGTATGATTGACGATGCTATGTTGCGCGTGTGCTGGTTGTATGTGCGACCGCTGTGAATGCACGCTATGAGGCTAAATCATTGCGCAATCAATCGATGCTTACACCAGGGTTCTGTAACCGAACGGGGATATTAGTACCCGTCGCCCACGCAGCCGTGTGGACAAATCTCGGCAACCGATTGGGTGAATGAAACGCAGGGAATGGATAGGCTGGATGTGAAAGATCCCAGTCTGAATTGTGAACGCCACACAAACGTGCTGAATTCAGTTCAACGCTCTAAGCGTATTCTGTCTCCCACATTGCTAGACACCTCTAGGCCACCGGTAACGGTTCCGAAATACCGATGTGAAGCGAAATCCGAGAATTTCACTACCTGAATCTTCCATATCCGACTGTTCAATCTCTCCCAGGATAAGAATAACGGAGCATCAAGATGTCTCAAGAAACTGACAAGTAAGCACATAGAAGCTGCGGTGAATGACATTCAGATAAAGTGAATCAGTGATTTTCTGGACAGCCTTTTCCTCGTTAGAATTCACTCTTTTATCGCGCGCTTTTTGATCCTACGTTAGGATTGCTTTTGCTAACCACCTTTACAAGGCGGCCGTCTGATTCCTCAGCCGTAGTGAACACGAACCCCTTAGAAACCAAAGAGGCAGACAATTTCTAGTTTCCCTAACGAAACATCTTAGTAGCGCTAAATTTCGTCACAAGCCTATAGAGTCACATAAACAACCGATCGAAAGGTCAGTGCCCACAGGCTACCTCGTGTAATTAATATGCGTTTCTTGACATGAGTTGTCTGGACCCATCGCGTATTATGTTCGGGGTACTCAGAGACGTAGGTGATAATCATACGATTAATTCCACCTGATAAAATATCCGCTTTGATGGAGACCACTGTCACTGTTCGACAGAACAGACTGTAGTTCGGACGGAACAAACTACCCAAAATGTTTATCATTGTAATGTACTACTCATAAGGTTGCTGCGAATCCGCCGACAGCCCACGACCTGTTTCGCCCTTCTTGGGGCTCATCAGGTAGGCGCA
>NW_008753525.1:0-1349 GCF_000715545.1 Opisthorchis viverrini | reverse complement strand
AGCTGAATCTCTCGTTTGTGATGTTTTCAGGCAACTGAATGTGCTGCACCAGACCGCCTCATGTTTCAGTCGCTACGATATTCGAGATATCGCGATACATGTATAATGTACTACTCATAAGGTTGATGAAAATCCGTCGACAACCCAAAATGTTGCTAAAACCTCTTCAAGAGTTCACGACACGTCTAGCCTTTCCTTGGACAGCTGCAGTTCATGAGTTTCCATCAATTTCACGTTCCATTTGAACCTAAATTGGACGTAATTGTATACTAGTACACTAATTTGTATGCTAATTTGGTCTTAAGTTTTTCCGGACTATATTTCCCTTTGTGAAGTCAAAAACCTTGTAACGCGAATGCAGAATTTGATTCTTGTTCATTACGACTGGTGGACTTACGGATGGAAATTAATACTGCGTTTAGCTTTGAAAAAGTCACTTTGGCAGTTAATTATGGACGCTCCCGAAATGGCACACTGGTAGGAAACGTTTGGAACCTATTTCAGAAAGTTTTCAAACGAAACACATGCAGCTGTTGAGCTACTTTCCGCTTCAACTGTTTCGTCAGATCGAGTGAGTAGGTCGGCCTGGTTGGCCGAGTTTCGAGGCAGACGGAGATCCAAGCGGTATGACCTCTTTCGACTAGTACACCGAATCAGTGCTGATTGTCTACAGCTGGTTATCATGAGCCAACTCACCTTTCCTTCTCATATGTTAAGGTCGTGAGGTCCCTTTTCTCAGTTTGTGACTAAGGTTCATCACCTGAGTGTGTTGTCCGACCTGTACTCAGCTGCAGTTTTGCCCCTTTTCGCCCTTGTGATCTCGATGTTATCCACCCATTTCCAGATGATTGCCACTCTTCACTCGTCTGGTGCAAGATTCAGAGTTCCTGGGGAATAATTCTTAGTCTTGCATCCGTGTTTGACAATTTTTCCTCGGTGGAACCATAGGAACTACAGGTGCTCTGTGTCACAGCCTCCTAAAAAGTTTTGTACTACCAAAGCGTGTGTAGCAACTCAGCCAGCTGAACCAGATCTAGCCTAATCACATTCGTCTTTTGTATGACTTGCTTTGCAAAAGACCCGAGGGATTGGAATTCCCCACAAAGCACCGTAGTTCATCAATCGATGGATCGATCGCATTGGCGCGTGGCGTGCAGTCGTCATTCCATTATCGATCAGACTGTCAAAAAAATGATCGATAGCCTGTGTGAACGGACATTTTGCTTGTTGTTTCTGCTGTCGGGTTTGGAATGTAATATTTGACGTGCATGTTGCACCAGAACTCTGTCGTTTTGATGTTCAATACGATAGTAATGACACATAGGCCTACTTTTTCCTAAATGAGACTG
>NW_008753524.1:0-2698 GCF_000715545.1 Opisthorchis viverrini | reverse complement strand
CCGACATTCACGCAAATTCAGTGCAATTGACTCCATCTCAGTAGTACTTTGCGACTGTTTCACGTTCAGTTAGGCTAACCAGGTCAGAATTAGTTTCATGAACAAAATGGATCTACCAAAGCTCTGAAACGGACAAGCGAATGTGTATATCCATGTCACATTCATGCTGTCTAAAGATGGGCCGCAGCCTAAATTTTCTATTCCTCTGTACTGCTAACGAGAGGTCGGGTTAAGCAGGAGGAAGCAGAATTACCGAAAGTTTCGTTGCGTCCTCATATGTGTTTGATTTTTGATGGACGTGCTGATAACAAGCAAAATGGAGAGAAGCAAGAAGAAAGGGCATAGTCCCCTCAAAGCGCACTTGTAAATACTGAGGTGAGTTGCGGTAAGCTGGCCGTCAATACTCCCAAGCTGAATCAGGTTTGAAAGATTATATTTGTGGTACCGCAGAAATTTCTTCGCATGGCCGCGATTAGTGAAAGGTTTAACTAAATCAATGTGTGAACGTTTCAAAAAGCAGTGTAATCCATGAAAGCCATTCGAACCGCCTGTTTATTACATTCCAACAAAGAGATGAACACTAAAGTAAATGCCAAAACCCAGCGTCGAACGCCATCTTCATTGGAAAAACTAATACGAGCGATGCTTTTGGCTACGTCTTTAGTTATCTACTTATAATACATAAAATTCGTAATAAAAGTTATGGTATGGTAGGTAGTTAACCAGGATCTTGACGAACGTTTTGGAATCACAAAAATTTGTGAGTCCTCTTACGAAATGCATCCAATAAAAAACAAAACTTTACTGTTGGCTGTTTACTGTTTACTGAGTTAAATTCACGGCAAACAGAAATATCNACTGTTTACTGAGTTAAATTCACGGCAAACAGAAATATCAATGGAGTGAAGCATATTTTGAAGCTGGAAAGTTCTCCCTTGTAAACTGTTTCTGGGCCCAAAGACAAATGTGACTGCCCCTTGAAGGAGCTGTTATTTGCCTCTGATTGCAATCCTCGGATCGGATTGACGTCGAAACTCAAATAACTAGGTTAGTCGTAGTAATGTGAGGGGTTCTGACCATATTCAGTATAGAATACATCCTGCCTTTGAAGCCAGTCTATGCTGAAATGCCAAGAATCTCTGCGCAACTATTCCATCCATGATAGGAATTATTCACAGTGCACACCTCACAAAACGTAGAGGGTTTCTAACGCGCGACCGTCCGGCCAGTGGTTTGCCGTTTGGCTGAGAGTATCTAATCACACGCGTGATTAGCTCTCACTAAGACAGGACATAGCGCTCCTTATCCTTCACTAAGAAAAAGCCGCATCAAGTGGTCACTTATTCACTGGCATCGCTGGTGACGAATCTCGGGAAGAATTTTCATAATTCGGTCAAGTTGTCCTTCTATTGAGCTGCTCAATATCCGAAACTGGGTGGCACACGAATGTGAATCTGGACATGACAGACAACCCGATCTTACTGCTAGAAACACTTAACCTAGTCATAAGGTTCAGGTGGCAAATGTATGCCTTTGACATACGAACACCGGAAAATTTTGTTGTCACAAGCTGGCCTACAGAGATATTAGACCACGCCAGAAAAGACGGCAATAAGGGAGAACCGGATAGTGGTGGAAAACAGACTAAATTGTACTGGAGATCAAAATTTCTGGGAAGGAAAACTCATCAAGCCTAATGAATCAGGCCTTTCATCCCAAAACTTGACTGTCAGTATTTACAAAATGTTGTGCGGGACTGAAGTCGTAGCCTTTTGTTTACGTCGCAGTCCCAAAATGCCGGAGAAATATCTTGTTTACAACGGTTTTTCACACAGTACTGAATCTTCACTAAAAGACTTCGGAAATCATGGACTCCTAACTGTGTATCCAAACACAACTCGATGGTGGACAATCAAAATTGGAAACGATATATTCCACTGTTACTGAAACTCATCACTTGGAGGTATGATTGATCTTCCGTGTCCTCAGGTGAACTTTGGTAAATTTCACGTTTACGTGGAGAAATCTTCTGTTTACAATGTGGAACATGAATTTATTGTCGGAGCACAACTGTCGCTGTTCTAAATGACAGGTAAAACTACAATATAGCTAACCTTGACTGTAGTCACATATTAACGAGCAACCTGACAACAAGATAGGTGCCTGTAAATTCATTGCAAAAATCAGTCGGGGTTGAGCTCATCAAAGAGAAAGCAAACGAGTGCTTCAGGATGATACACCAATTTGCCGGGAGCAGTTGTAAGATCTTCGGATTTTCCGGATTCGGCCCAACGGAACATCAGTTCTTCTCATAAAATGTCACTGCATTTTAGTTTTATAAACCAATCTTCATCCAGAATTCTGTACAACGCTTTGAAATTGTTTTCTGACCATAGCACCAAACCATCCATAGGCTCGAAGTAGCCCCAGGAGAAGTTCTAAACTTGTCCGCTTGAGATGCATGTGACAAAAAAGATTTGTGGTTAGGTCGTCGATAAAAAAACGCTAAAAATGGCAGCGCCAAAAAGAGGTTTGATAGTTTCAGCTAACTAGAAAACAGATTGCTAACGCGAAAGAAACATGGAGGTATTGTGAGAAGTTAAATAAACTCTGAGAACGCTTATTTGACTAATAATATAAATAAGGATGTCAGTTACCAATATGATAAAATCTAAGATTTCAATTTATGTTTGGCGTT
>NW_008753523.1:0-2701 GCF_000715545.1 Opisthorchis viverrini | reverse complement strand
ACTGAACACCCAGGGTGGTGTCTGTCCGGATGCACAAACGCAAGGCTTTCTAATTAGTTAGACGTAACTTTCAAAACATGGGCATCCAAAAGTGATCTTGTATGCGAAAGAGAGGTGTAAGCACAGACTAACAAAGCGACCGATTCTTGGCGACGGGAATGCTTTCGTGGAATTGCCCTCGGATACATTTGATCGTTGCATATTCTGATGACACACGTCTCAAGGACGACCATCATGAAGCAACCCTGAATGAGAGGTTGGGGTGTTCCAGTCATGTACATCAAGATATCGCACAATAGCATATTCCTCTAGATGGTACTGGCATAAATCCTTAAAAGGGACAAGAATTATTGAAGGCAGTCTGCATTTAGTGAGGGCTATGTAAACACTCACTGTTAGAATAAGTGCTCATGTCATACTTCCAGGCAATCTGGAGTACTCAACTTTTGGTTTTCTCAAATATTCGGTGCACTCATCTGGTAACACAACATGAGCCTCTGGATGGTATGGCTCCAGGAACTTGTTTCAGACTCTGTCTGGTTCCGTAGCTCTCTATTTTTTCTGTACATATATATGGGCAATGCCGCTATACTTAAGTATACATAAGTAGTGTAGGATATAGCCCAACAATCCGTATTTTGCACATTAGAAAAACGAAACAAATGCATATTCTCATAACTCGTTATTAGCAGATGATCACTATTCCTCATTTTAAATTCTCTTCGAATTCTACAGACAGCTACTCTTAAACGGGCGTTTCTTAAGAGCGCGCCCAACCAGAATGACACTCTAGCCAATCCGAAACTTTGACCAATCGTCAATTAATCACACGAGTATTTAATCCCAGAATGAGTGAAATTCAGCCTCCGTTCTGGCGATTCCATACTTCCTCAAGATGTTGACCCAGTTTGTCCTAATCGGTGAGTACTGCTCAGTGACTTAGACGGAGTTGTTTTCTTGATCGAATAACACGCATTATGACATTACAATCACTTAAAACGTAGCTATTTTAGAGGGAACCATCCCCTTACAATACTGATTTCGTTAACTCATGTCAGAAGGGAATACGCTTATTTTGAGGTGATCAACCAAGGCTGTGAGCAGTGCTCCATCAACACATTCTGAATTCAGTTCACACATATTACATTTACCCGAATAAAACACACAGCTAATGCTAAAAATCTCGGGGTCAGGTGTACAAACTAAAACTCAAGTGATCTAAGGTTGTCATACGTTTACGCGCAGTAGACAGTCTTTAGACAGCTCTTTAGAAAAAAAATAGTTAGAAAATGTTTCTTAGTTTCGTAAATTGGAAAGATATTTTAATTTCTCTTATGGTCATTCATTATTGTGGGGATTTAGACCTGAGGCAGAGTCATGTGTACAACCGTAACGTGCACTTGGTGAGTACTTTTTATCAGTTTGATATGTACATAACGATAATATATCTAACTAATGGCTGCCAGAACTGCTGAAGGCTTCCAGCTGTTCAGATTACAGAATATCACACCAGTTGGAGCTTGCAATTCAAGGACAGAAGGAGATGAAGCGATTCTGTCAGTGAAGCCAGAACCACTGTTCAGCTTTTTCCTCGTTTTTCTCAATAATCGGCAATGCGCATCTCACGAAACTCCGGAGAGTTTCGAACACGTGACCTTCCGGTTTTTAACCGAATAGTATGGATGTTCTGATATTGTTCTGTGACTTGATTTATCGCTGCCTCCAAGCCGACAGTTGTGCCACTGAGCTGTCCTGGTACAGTACAGCGGGGGTTCGCCAAGCTGTTTTTACCCCTTGTCTATATTTGCGCGTATACCTCTCCGAATCATCCACATTTAGGTGGTTATATATAACATTGAAAAACACACAGTTGCTCTAAGGATGTTGATTAACCATCTTTACTCGGATGAAAGCGTCGAACAAGTCAGGACATCCGGTCACAAGATGGATTGTGGTGTCTTGATGGTAATTCGGACATAAACGTAAGCCGGTATTGGTTAAAAACGCAGTCCCCTTGGAGACAAGGATGAGTGCATGAAGGAGGGTGCTTGATCAGACAGATTTTTCATGATAAACTTCCCTGGGTTGGATTTGGCCAACTGCTTGCTATTGAAGCAGGCCATTGTGTAGCCCCTGTGGAGGACAAGATTGAAGTTACGGTAATTTGACTCTCCTGCACATAACTAGACAACGCCGTTTGGGACGATGCAGTTTAGGATACACTGAAGTGTGGGTGGTTTGTTTTAGTTGACCCTTAAGAAATATGGCGTCAATTTCCATGCCAAAACGTCCTTTTGGTTTTCAAACAATGTCAACTCACTCTCCACGACTGGTGCGCATAACCTGCAACCAATCGATCCTCTGGTCAAAAACATCATATTTCACAAACGCCAACTAATATCGGCTAACAGGAATCTTGTGAAACGTAGGACTTACCAGGCAAGGTGCATACTGAAGATCTCTCTGACTGAGCACCGCCAGTAGGAATGAAACTGTCTGGTATTTAACGGACTGTTTAAAATCAATGGCTCGAGACAGCCGACATTAGGTCGGGATTCTTTTTGAAGTCATACGTCAAGATCGTACGGAAATTCAATTCAGAAGATTGATTCCTTTCTCCAAACACCGGTTAAGTAATGTACTTTTCACAGGGAGGGAGAAAAAGTCTACAGTCAGTTCGTACATTCAGTCAAAGGATGTC
>NW_008753522.1:0-2704 GCF_000715545.1 Opisthorchis viverrini | reverse complement strand
GTTACCCAGCAACAGATAGGTGCATGTGGCCGCTTCGTAAGGTCTTGCTCGCATGGTATCAGCTGATAATGATAGCTCATCTACACTATAGGCTGGTGCACACAACAAACCAGTATAAGAGCGAGGAAGCCGGTGGAAGCAAAAACCGAGGGATATCAATACAATCACACCGAATGATCCGAGCGATTTCGACTCGGGTGTATAGTGTTCAAACTCATGTCACAAATTTACGCTGTTTACCAGATGGCTATTCTAGACAAGACAGTGATAGAGACGTAAATTGTGGACCAAACAAGCAGATCATTCAAATGCTGGATGGACTTCCTCCATACGTGTAACCAGAACAAGAAAGAATTCACTTTAGTATCGTTGGAGAACGCGTAGCCCTAGAGGACAAACTAGAGTCGAATTGCTTGAGTAACGAGAGTAGCGGGGTTCGCAATAGCGCTTTGGACTGAAAGCCCAGTTGACGTTCAATTCTTAAACAATCATAAGATATCCACATGACATCACCAGCTTTCAGCATGGTAATCTGGACAGCAAACTGGGCTGCAGACATGTGGTACACTATTCCTGAGGTGGTGAAGAACTCTCAAAAGTAAATTGCCTGTTTCACCAACTATGCGGTTCATTGAGTAAGGTCAGTCCCCGGGTTTCCGGAGATCCCAAATTGCATGAAATTCGACAAGTACACTCACTTTCATATCCACTTTGATTTCACGGAAGGCTCAGTAGATTCCCGGTTGAATCTCTGGTTCGAAGGTCAACAAATGTAAACCGGGTGGCATGAAGTGGTCACCTGGTTGGCTAGTATTATGCAGCAGCACTGAGAATGCAGGTTGGCCGGTGTAATTGTGTTGCCGTGTCTTGGAATCCTTACTCGCATTCGAGTGTCACTTGCACTCTGCACACACTCTGCAAGAAAGTACCGGAAACTCGTCCCAGTGGTTTGTTTTGCACGCCAGTGAACCGGCAACGCGGTTGGATTTCATTCCACTGAAACCATCATCCCCGCTCCTGAAGTGAGTATACTGAAGCTAGACCCATTTCACTTGAAACTAAAGTCGCTCACAGAAGCTACTTCGGTCGATCACTAAACTAATTGGAAGCAGAAAACAGTTCAGATGTCGGAAGAATGTGGTCTATGTCATAAGTGCGCATAAATTCACCAGTTCACTATTTCCTACATTGCGATACTCCGGCGTTGTTCACCGATTCGGCAACTTCTCCTGGTGACCGGACTGGAATCTTAGATTGCTGGAGGGAAGTCAAGACGCCTCCATTTGCAACAACATTTAAATGCCTATCAAGGACAGATATAGAATCACCTAAAATTCTTTCTATTCTGGGACAGCCCAGCTGATAAAAGACAGAAAATGCGCCTATTCATATCTTATTATTTTGTTCCAACATTTCGAAGAAATGACGTTAAGTACTCCTTTGATTTACGGTTCCTCTTGAATTTTCCTCTTTGGGACGAGGATTGTCGATGGAAAACCCCAAAGCAGGTTTGAAGTGGTCGGTTCAAGTGGGATGCAAGAGGACGAACAAGTTTAGTACATTTCCTACGGAATGGATACACGGGATTGGAAAGCCTCAAAAGAACGAAGGTGCAATCCAGAAAATTTCGCTCCGAAGCCCTATAGATAACTAACAGTTTGACGGTTGAGACCAAGTCCCCAATCCAAGATTTTATTCAACCTCACCTCATTTTACTTTGTCGACCTCACCAAACTTCAAGCTCACTCCGGAGTGAATTGAATCCCTCGTCTGATTTTCTCATTGTGGTAGCAGAGAGTAAACGTGTCTTTCTGGACTAGGAATTCATCGCGGAGGTAAACGCACTGAGTACATTCACGACAGATTCATACATGCGTCAGCTGCGGTCACCAGGTCAAGATTCTATAAACGGAGTCCAGGCATGCAAGGCATGAATGAAATGGTGGAACTACCAGGCTCCAACTCGATGGTTATCGCTTTTTGGTCTGTGGAGCATCCGAACTGGATGGACTTCTGGCCGTGCACACACAAGTAGCACCTCGATCGGTCTCACAGCACGGAATCTAATTCACTCAGTATAAGTTGTTCAATTTTACTTTGTCACCACATTTGTAGTTTCGACGCAAATCATGAATTCCACTGTATCGACGACAAACTCAGTGCAGAGTGTGTGGTAGAACACCCAGATGGAATGTGATACTGATGAGAACAGTCGTTTGGTCTGATGGTCTTTAACTCACGCGTCTAAAAACAAATTTCTGGATCGATGGAAAATAAAGTTGAATTTGGCATGAAATTTAGACGACACCCCGTCAGAAATTGCGAAAACAGTGGGTCACTTACTCGATCCTGCACTCTGATGGCTTGAAGTCTTCCGCGATCCTTGGTTGAAGGGAGAAACCTCCTACCTATTCATCACAGTTCGCCAAATAGTCATCGTATTGTTACGTTTGATGTCTGATTGTCAAAAGATCACGACCACAAACCCAGTTAAATTTGTCGATGTATACAGGTTTAGATTTGATTTTTGTGTCACGGAACAACCGCTTCATCAATCCGTTGAATCAGATGTCGGTTCACGTCTCGGCTGACTGACTGACCGACTGATCGACTAAATAGTTGACTGACTGGCTGACTGAAATAACGTAAAAGTCTGCACGAAATTTAACATGGCTACTTGTCCTCACCGCAGTCATCATCATCA
>NW_008753521.1:0-2705 GCF_000715545.1 Opisthorchis viverrini | reverse complement strand
TCAGGTGGCTGTTGATCTGTTTGCCAAGCCTATTGCCAACCTCGGAGAAGAGACCAGCAGCCGCCTGATCAACAACCCTAATACTTGTTACCTGTCAAATTTCCACCCGAGCTAGACGATATGCGTTTTGTATTTGAGGTGACAACGGATGGGGGTACAGAAACACCCTTCTCCGAACTATCTTTCAAGGACCCAAAGCAGAGCAGCTGCTTTCAAGTGCCACATGGGTATATTAAATCAGTCAAAATCTAGCCCGCAAGCATTAGACCAACCTGGCAAGGAACCCACATTTCTGGGTCCTTCGTTATGTTATGCAGTACACAAACCAGTCTCACTCTCTCTGACACCGTAGACACACTTGTAAAGCTTCTCAGCCAACAGAAGTGCTGGAAACAAGGGTGGATCGTTTCCCGGAGGCAGAGCCGTCTCTTCTGTTAAGGATATGAATTATAGGACCACTTCGAGAACAGCTATCTTGATGTGCGTCGGGAAAGCTAAGAGATATGTTTGAAGTTTCCATAGTTATAAGCTCCTGAGGTTATTTTTTGAAACCATACATGAGTAGAGTAGGGCGTCATAGAGAAAAAGTTGAAAGCATAAAAATGACTTGATCTACCCGAATGTAATGTTGTTGTTATCATGCGTTGAGCAGAATCAAGCTATCTGTTGCCAACCTCGGTAGGCAAACATTTGGCAAGCTTTGTTCCTTCATCGCAAAAGTGTTACAATCGGCCAACTGCGGATCTTTCCGAAGGTCAATGAGCAGTCGAACCAAACGTGTGCGTCTGAATTAGTACGATGCATTTGGCATAGTTGGTCCTGACCATACTTATTGAGTTCAACAAAATTCACTATTGTCTACTCTGGGTGTCTATGGTATTTAGTCGAAAACAAAACCGACTGACTGTGGTCACAAACCCCTTATTCGGTCAATAAAATTGTCAACCTTGACGAACAAATAGCACGTCACACTAATATCTCACATAGACTACCCTGTCTAACACTGTAAGCCTCGCCTCCACAGATACAGAAGCCTATGGTTAGATCACCATGAACAACGGTGTAGTTGATGTCTCGTGTTAAATGTTTCTCATGGATGTGCGCACCGCGTTTGGCTAAGATTTGTAGGCCTTCAATTCACCCCTTCATTCATATTTAATGAAGGTCTATCATCATCGGGAGATCAACCAAGGTATTACTGGAATACCGTTCAATTAGGCTAGCTTGTAAGCTCGAAGGTTTGGAGGAAATGGGGGCGAAAAATTATAGGCACTGTTTTGTGTAAGAGAAATTTGATGACAGTTTCCGGTCAATTGGTTACAAATTTTCCACTGAATCACGCTCTCACTGTGCATTTTGATTGACTTCTTCCTACTCTCACTTCAGCAAGCTCAGCTTTTGTGATCTCCGTCCTTTGCAGGCTTCCGCGCAGTCAGCGTTGTTATTCTTTATGCTTCTCAGATTTCGTGTCTACATTTTAGCATCTTTGAAACAGTACCTGCCTCCCCTGGTTTGCTCACCTGTCACCATCAGGGTACACTGCAGATAAGAACACCCGTAGATTCAATTCAGAAACGGGTTGTTGAGTCTCTAAACAAAGGGCTATGTACGCGTCATGCAGAACATTCAATGGAAACTGCGAAAACTTGAGCTGCGGGAAGCCTATGAATGAATGGCAAACTTATCCTATGAATCTCGATGACATCGAAAGATACCCCTAAAAAGAGCCTGCGTTTACCACGCAAGTGTTTGCACGTGCAGCAATAAGCAGTGAAATTTGGACAGAACCGCAATAGAGCGTGATTGTAGAGCATTTTGCTGATGCCATCGCCTTTTGCAAAAACTCACCACAGCAATGCACATTTCGCTTTTGAATACACTGGGCTTCCGACTTTCGAATGATCCGATCAACACCATTCAATCGAGTAATGTCCTGTTGCGGTGATCCAAGGAACAAATATCTCCTTATGCCAGGCTAAGCAGATATCACCTCCGTCTCGTTATAACTACGTTATGGCAATATCGCATAATTAGGCTACTTTTAACCATACTCGTGTCATTTGCGTAAGCTACGTGTAAAAATGTGGACGCTTTTTTATTCAGTCAGGAATTTTAAGTTAAAATTCTCAAGAATGCTTCAGATGAGCAGTGGTGAGGATATTTAGAACAATCAGAGGGAATCGTTTACTGCTGAGCAATAAGATAGGGATAAAAATGGTGCCACGCGTCGGCGAATATACTCCGTTAAACTGATGGGGAACTGCTGTGAACTCTATCCGGAGAGGCTTTCCGTGCGGAAGAGTTTCTCTTGAAACAAAGAGCACGTATAATACTGTAGTGCTGATAAGGTGACACTGAATTACTGGCAAGATAAGCTGATCGGAACTTGATAGCTGTCATAAGTATCTTGAGACCTTTGACTTGGTGACTGGAGATTCAACAACACGAGTTTAAATACACCGAAATTTCGATGAAACAAGGATCAGTAAAGATAATATCCGGCTGAAGTAGTGGTCGGTGAAATGAAACCATAACGAGTTGGTGGTCAGCAGTCTGAAGATTGATGCATCAATGAAGTGGAAGCGAGTGTTTCAAAGTTCGGTGAACTGACCCAAACTGCGATCAATCATCTCCTCCTTCCCCTCTTCACCTGTTTCCACCAACTTTAAAGGCTAAAAGTGTGTTGGATTAAAATATGTTGGCAT
>NW_008753520.1:1507-2708 GCF_000715545.1 Opisthorchis viverrini | reverse complement strand
GTTACACCGCCGTGGTCGAACATAATTCAGCGGTAGCATGAATGCTCTTGTCTTTGTAACTGCATATGCTTTCTAAATTCACAATCGTATTCCACTCGGAGTGAAGCATGGTGTTGAACACGAATGTCGTGCTGTCGGTGATGATGATGACTGAGTGAAAACGGACCGTTTTTTGTGCTTTTGACGTGCCAAATAATCAAGGCAAGTTTATTATAAGGTAGAAACTTACTTGATGGCTTTTCTGAAGTCAGAATCAAGCAAAGTTTGTGTAATGCACTACTCACAGGGTTACTGAAGACTTCTCGACAGCTCTTGACTGGTTCCGCCCTTCTTGGGGCTCATCAAGTAGGCGCAGTCCCGAGCTTCCGTCAACATTATGTTCTACTTGAAACCAAATTGCATGAAATCAGCGAAATGCACTCATTTGCTTGGTGAAGCACATTCAGTTGTCTGGAAACATCAAACCGAGAGAATTAAGCTGGGTTTTAGGTGAGCCCCTCGAAAAATTAAATTAGCAAGCAAAGTTTACTTTTGTAGGATGACTTATACTCAATGTCTTGCAATTTTTAGTGGCTATAAGGGATAAGGTGGTGGTAGGATATTCTTTTATGTATGTCAGCGTGATTCCAGATGGGTTAGTGCGTGGATTTACTAACTAGAAGCTTCATGGTTCGAACCAAAACTCTGTACATCGACTTCCCCTATCTGGGCTTCGGCAACTTGGCAGTATTCCAGCCCTCGTGCTTCCTTCAGGTGGCAAGACAGCTAAGCACGGAAAAAAGTGTTACGGCTGAATGATTTTATCTCCCAGAGGGTACTTATAGTTACTTAAAATGTGCGCATCATTTTGCAAGTAAAAAGCTTAACTAACATTTTGATATCGCTCCAGTAACCTAAGTTGTTTTTGTGCAGTACGCTGGTGCTTGGATAATTGCAGCATATTGGGGAACGATATATCGATTAGTTTTCACATATCCGTCCGGTTTACCCCTCGACTTCAAGGGCCGAACATTGATTTTGTTATTATTGGTCCCTCTCGAAACTGAGTTTGAAGGTGCCGCATATGTATGTGTCTCAGTCGCTGACCGATGCAGGAGAGCGCTCACCACAGAGTTTGACAATGAATTATTGCCGGCAGTAGCTTTGTGCCTTCCATCCTACTGTTTGTCCTCACTGACTTGAGGAGGCCCACTTCTCTTAT
>NW_008753520.1:0-1438 GCF_000715545.1 Opisthorchis viverrini | reverse complement strand
GTTCATGGTGTTCTTTGAATTATCCTCAGCTAAGCCGATCATTTTTGATCCCCTGCTGCAAACTACACCTCATGATGTCTGACAAGCCATGACACAAGCCATGAGGCTACCGTTTCTGTGCAGTCAGTGTACTGTTGTTGTTGTTGTTGATGATGATGAAGTTTATAAGGAGGAGGAGGATGGTGATAATTAGTCAGTGTCAGTAGCCGAGGCGACATGTATACTTGTTGGTTTATTCCCTGAAGTAGCTGTTTAGTTTCACTGCAGCTGAATTGCACCGCTCAGTGAACAAAATATGACAACCATCGTTGTTCAGTAGAAGGAATAGATGCCAAAATTAACTTTAGGAGCTTAGCTTAACTTCCAGCCCACCCAACTGATATCCTGGCCTTTTTTTTCTGAAAAGATGGTCTTTGTTGGAGAGTAGTATAGCTAAGATGATTAAACTTTCCCGCTGACCTTTCTGGGATAATTTGCCAAAGTACACGTTTTGTTTGGGAACTGAATGTGGAACAAATAGACACTAACACTGTGTACCATAATAGCCACAGAATGGACTCTTTGGTGGCTGAGAAACGAAGTACTCATAGCCGACCGAAAATGATTCTTTCGACTAACATGCATAGGCTCGCATAGACGAATAGGACACTACACTTTCAAGAGATATATGTTAGAGATGTATCATATGATCACTTGGTTGATACTGTTTCACTGACCAATGCGATGCGCATGCATTTCACCTCTGTGGTTGATTTCGCCGCTGTGCTAACCGGTGGTCTGTGTCACAGGCGTTTGCAAGTGAACTGGTGTAGTAGTCAACATCGACGCTTCCCAACATCTCCACTGGGACTTGTGGCCCAACGGCACCACGGTACCTACAACAGGTTTGGATATGAAGATTGCTTTCCATCATCGGTAACTACTGAGAAGCAGTGAATTTTATTTATCGTACTGATGGGAGCATTTCTGAGTGCAAAGCAAAGCGCTGGTACACGGTTATCTTCAGATCCTCCATAAAACAGTATTTAAGATGCATGAGATCCGATCATGGGAACATTCCGTTTCTATAAGACGTTTACGTACGTGGAATCTGACTACCCATAGTCCATTTTCTTCACTTCCTGTTAAATGAAGTCTAATTTGATATTCTCCCGATGTGTCACGTCCTCGATGGTTGAGTGTTCGTTAGGGGAGCTTTAGTTTGGAGCTTCCGATCACACACATTTGACCATAGTAAGCTTGACTGATACCGACGCCAATTAAGAGAAAACTGGAGCTTAACTACCGTAAAACTCAAGGGGCACAGGCCAAAGTCTAGGCACCTACAGAACGACACCAGCACTTTACAAACCTCTGTTTGCCACATGCAAACATTCACCCTGAATAGCATCCGGGGTTGAAAAACCAGCCAGCAGTGAGAGGATGAAATTTCCAGGGA
>NW_008753519.1:0-2713 GCF_000715545.1 Opisthorchis viverrini | reverse complement strand
TGTCCAAACACAGGCTACGTTTAGGTTGTACCTACAGCCGATAAACACGGCACTGCTGAGAAACAGCTGGTGATCAGTAGAGTGTCACAAGATGCTGACCACTATAATTGTATTTCGCATTCGAGCTAAATATACCACTGAGTCATGCTTGTGATCAACTGAGGCGTCTCACTTAAACTCTCCTGGAACTATGACCATATCGGAGGACTTCGTAGTGAACAAAAGGGTGGTCAGTCTTCAAAAGAAGGTATCTCTCGGTGAATCAGAACTAATGTCCGTTGGTGAATAAACTGAAGCGTCAGTTGCGCGTGGATATAGGACGTCTTGTGCGGAACAACCTTATAGGGAGTATATTCGAGTTTCAGAGATTCATTGGTTGTCAACCGACTGAAGTGTCCAACGTGCTCGGTTTAAGAAGGTCGACATAACACAAGGGCTCAGAGAGAAAGGCAATACTGACTGACTCTCAACGCTGCTGCTTACCGCAGGTGCTTTTTGAGCGGCACCGGGATCTCTAGTTTCAAAAGATTCCCGATCACGGTGAATACTGTGCCGGCGGTCACGACCAGCCGGAGTGTGCGGTTTTAGGGCCAACCTTTCCTAAACCGTTCTTCCTCAGGGGACGTCCATCAATATAACAGAAGTTGGGAGACGACAAGGCAGTGTTGGGAGACGTCAGCAGTAAGCTAATTTTGCCTATCCACTTTGTTACGTGCCACGTATAAGGCGACCTGACTGATTTCACCGCACGACAGGGGATGTGGTATGAAGAAACTTTCATGTGTAAAATTCACAGCCTCTTTTGGCCTGATACTGCCAGGGCGCCCAAACCTAGACAAGGAGACGATTAGTATCCTTACTCAACGCTTCGGGCTCAAAAGCCTGGCCTCAAGGAAGTAATGTTTAGCTTCAGACTACTTGATTAGCCCAAGTTTTGGGAAATAACCTGCCACAATTTTTCCAAACCATGACTTGGAGGGCCAGGGGACTATCTTTCAGACCTCTGTCCACTGACCACCCTCGCGAGAGAGTAAAGGAACTATGCATTGAAGTGAAGTGATTCAGTTCACCTTAGAAGTCGGCTCATACTCATTCGGGCGACTGCCGAACTAATGTCAGACAAGAGGGGACATTCGAGAGGTGCATGAAGAATTCACAAGAACTTTCATCAACATAAACATTAACCATGCAGTTCTGGTTATCAAACCGCAGCGCCCATCTACTGTGGGACAAAGAAACGAGCTAATTCGGCAGCTTCGTGATATGGTCTTTGGATAGGATGTGCATAACTGTAAAACTATGGCGATTCGTACAACTGCATGGTTGCTAGAGGTATACTATCGAGATAGAGTATAGGACAAGTAGCTTTAGCCTAAGGTTATCCCATTTTGTCATGGGCAGCGTGCACACAAATGCGCGCATTTTTCACTGTCAATCACTGCTTTATTCCAGGGTTACCGATGGCTAAGGTGAATAGATCAGTTCCCTAATAGACTTCCCATTATTTAACGGATGCTGTGTGCTTTGGATTTTTCCCTGGTACACACACTGCCCAAACTAACATTCCTGTTTCTGTCAGTCATCCGTTGATTGAAATCACCGTCTGAAAACCAGGACTGTACAGTTTAACATTTTCGCTTGACAGTTTTGGACCTAAAGGTCAACGCGAATTTATTGGATTTCCAGAAACTCCAGGAGGTTGTGAAGCAATATGCTTGTTGACTCTGATGTAATCCGTTTGCATGGTAACATCACTCAGCTGTTTATTATCAGTGTTTTTCAACCAGCTGCTGCCTATCCGTCTGGTAAGACTCTAATTCCAAGATTTATGCTTGGTTCGGAATCGCGTCTCCCATGAATGCATCTAACCTAGCAGTGGTGTGAGGCATATTCGTGCTCCAAACCATCTTATATTACCTAATACAGGACACAAGCAGGGTTAATGGCCGCTGAAGACTAATCGACTACAACGTGGTTGTGTAATCTGGCTAATCACTCTCACGTGGGCAACTGTCTATGGATGACGAAAAGCAATAAATCATGCAATTTGCTACCCACCTACTTATTGCAGTAATCACTAATATGGTACGCACATAGAAACCGTATTTATAACCATTGTCGTGCCAAAATTCACACTGTACACATCAAACCACTTGCTGTCCCAGAGTGATCGGTGGACGCATGGACTGAGGTCCACATTTCATAACTGGATAGGCAAAGGGTCACCAGCCCGTTCCTATCTACACCAACCCGATGAGCACCAATAAGGTCGAAAGACCTCATGCAGCATAGCTCTCCAGAGAACGGTGATCCTTAATATTGCATAAATATTTTTTCATAGCAGTTTGCTACTCTTAAGACCACAAGAAATTCGGTATATGCTTAATGGAATTTCTACGATGTTCCAAGAGTTGTAGTCACTTGAGGTGACTAAAACCACTGGTTTATGATATTCTACTAAGATTTATAGAGTAGTACAGATTCATAAAGTCAGACACCAGTTGATTGACCACGGTCGAAACATGGAAGGACTGCTGTTAAGAGGAACTTTGTTAGCTCAGTATATTCTTGTTGGTTTGTACAGTGAGCACTGACGATGTCATTTGACTCAGTCGGGAAATATTTACAATCAAACTTCCCGGGACAGCGAACACGAGAGTTTCAGGTCAAACTGGACCACTTGGATGGAGCATCTGTAGCGTATCTTTGAGAA
>NW_008753518.1:0-2714 GCF_000715545.1 Opisthorchis viverrini | reverse complement strand
CTGAGCATGAAAAAGAGCAGTTTACAAGTCCTACAGACGAGAGTCATGCTCAACAGGGTCTTCTTTCCGCGCTAATTCTGCCAAGCCCGTTCCATTGGCTGTGGTTTCGCTGGATAGGGACAGTAGGAATCTCGTTAATCCATTCGTGCGCGTCACTAATTAGATGACGAGGCATTTGGATAGATAACAGTGTATTTTGAGCCAATGTCATTTACAAGCATCAACTCTTGTCAAAGAGGGAGGAGGACGTGCGTTTATGCGGGAAATTTGCATAGTGTCATTCGTTCTCCAATGGCCTTCGGCAGTCCGTGGACATTTCTCTCAACTTCCCGCGAACCAAGGTTGGTCCAAGTGTCTGAACCCATGGAATAGCAGGCGTGGAATTAGCGTGCTTACGGGTAACGACAGTAGAACGCTGTCGAAATAGCGTCCTAGCTTCAGGGAAATTTGGTCAGGTGTCTAATCACACCTGAAGGTGAGGTCCTTATTTTGGGGACCCCCCTTGGCCATCGTGGCAGATAGGAATCCGCCTATGCAGCCTTTTCCCGTGTTAAGCACTCCAGCTCCGCATTATCAGGGCCATACCTCAGACCTCCCGAGGAAACACAGTCCGTCGTTCCCCCTGTCACACGAGCGCCTCCGGCGAACTCGTCCTTTGCACGTCCAGCCTTCGGTTCCCCAAGAACAACCGGGGAAGAAAATAGGCTCAGCTGGTTTCTGTCATTCACGAGGTCGCGTATTCGACCAGTCATGCAACATTCCAAGAAAACATTCGGGGTGAATAATGGTTCCAACGCGTAAGATCCAATCCGAGGTCAAGCGCCGATGACTTTGACTCAGGGCCGTTGGGCTTGCACAGAGGGTCTTCCCAGCCATCAGGGAATCGCGTCCATCCGGTTTCCGCGGTCCACCGTCATTGGTCGGAAAGATCTCCTGCGTGAGGATAGAGAGAAAAGAGAGGGCACGCGCAGTATCCGTCCATCAAAAAACATGATAAAAAAACCAACCAGAATGAGCTAAAAACAAAAAAGACCCTAGAGGGGTCTTACAGGACCGGTTAAGTTCCTCTCATGTAGACGTCATAGCAGGCTAGGGAGCCCCGAACCACAAGCAAGCAGAAGACTGACAGCTCTTTCGTACTAAGGCCTAAGGATCTTAGACCTTTACCAGAACGCTCACTTAACAACCCCCGATCAGTAAACACCACCGGAAGATGCTTAACATCCCCGAGAGGTCGTCCGAAGAGGTTCGACCTTATGAAGGTCTCCACTTCCCTCAAACCATACTTCTCCGTCTTGAGAGACCAGCTCTCGGCCAATCGTTGACCTCGAGCAACGGTCACATCAATGACGTATGCCTGTTCTCCATGCCTAACGACTAAGTCCGGTTTGCAGAAGGTTCCACCTACCGGAATAATCGGTTCGGTCATGACCTCATAACCTCTCCGAGACAACCTCCCAGCTAGGTTGTGCACCAACCGGTTATGTCTAGCACATCGGGCGTCGTGTGTAACCTGACATCTCTGCAAGATGTGGCTCAGGGTCTCAGCCACGCCACAACGCCCCCGGCATAACAAGTCGCCACTGGCCACCGATCGACCCCTCGCATTTCTTACCTTGGAGCCCAGGACACCCGCACGGAGTTGAACACCCCGTATGAAAAGTCGAGGCAGGACAGTCCTTGGGTTCGCCAGCCAGTCAAAACTTGCATGGTCAACAGATTCTGTGACCAGCTCTCTCCCATCCACACTTGACTTCAAATCAGCTCGCCAAGCCTGTGACACCTCGTCTGCCGAACTCACCAGTGTCTCTTTGGCACGCACAGGAATGTACGCCAACCTTTGTTCTGACATCACATTCTTAGCCTTGAGAAGGCTTCGTACCACCGGGTCGGGAGAGCTTGCTATACGCTGAAATTTCTTTCTCTAGAGGAGCGGGATTGTTGTCGCGAAGGACGTAAGTCCCAGCCCCTATCTTTCAACTTTCGCGTAGAAAAAACCCAAGGGGGTATCCTTGGGCAACCGTAACCATGCCCTCACCGCGTGGCGAGCCGCCACGTCCAACGCTTTCAAGGTGTTCCTGTGCGCACTGCCGAGAACCAGTTCGTACTGCAGGCGCGGGGTCGCAAACTCTTTGAGTATTTCAAGCTTCTGGTAGGGCTTCAGCGGAGCCCTGGATATATTCGATAGCATTTCTTGGAAAATATTCCCAGCATTCATTCTCAATCTTCCTTTCCAGTTGAACCGCAGACCCAGGTATTTCACTGTGTCTGTGGGTCCCAAACATTTAATTTCCTCAGTTCCAACCTGGAGTGACCCAGGCACAATTGCCAGCGTTTTATGCTTTCCCGACTTACAATCATAGTCCAACCTGGAGTGACCCAGGCACAATTGCCAGCGTTTTATGCTTTCCCGACTTCTCTACAATCATAGCGGCGCTTTTAGCGCCATTCAAATCCATACCCGCAGCTGTTAGGGCTGGGGCTAACCTTTCCAGTTTCTCCTCCAACTCGGAACGAGAAGGAGCCAGTAGTACTAAGTCGTCCGCATACGCCAGCGCCCCAATTCTTGTGCTTTCTAAGTTATAGCCGAGCTCTGGCCGGCATTGTTTCACCACTTCATCCATTACCATCATAAACAGCAAGGGAGATAATGGATCGCCCTGCCGCACGCCACGCTTGGACTTAATGTCCTCACCATTCAGGTTCACAACACC
>NW_008753517.1:0-2718 GCF_000715545.1 Opisthorchis viverrini | reverse complement strand
TTTGGCTGCCAGTCGCTGCGTTACATTCCTCGTATCAGAGACACCGAGACTGTTGCCCAGGACTCTAAACACCGGCGAATCTGATGTGATAGAATCTGCGATTATAGCACAGAAAGCCCCACAAAGTCCAATGTGTGACAGAGGAATTCAACCTTAGGAAGAACCCTACAGTGTAGTATGCAGTGTCTGTCAGTTTGATCTATATGTAAGTATTGGTGATGTACAACCCTGCTTACTGGGCTTCGACTCATGAGCTGCGTCTCTGTTTTCCATCCACAGAAATTGTCGTGAACACCTGCCTCCAGAGAAATACTGTCCCCTGGTGCTTCCATAGCGTGCATACTACAACAGTAAGAACGCCATGGAGCTCGTAGTTGCATGCCGCAACGCCCACTGCACCTAGCCCACATATGATTCGTTAAGAGGAGGGCCAAATGCCTGGAATTTCTCGGGCGCGTTCTAATTGATCAGAACTGTGTGGCCAAAATTAAATCGCTTTTCGGTATGCGCTGAGTTTTGGAGATGATTCCCCAATTGATGAAGGCCATCGCTGCATATATTTCACACACGACACGCTACGCGCCCGAATTAAATTCGCGGGAGTTGGGTGTTTTCGGAGATGAGTTTTACGGGAAGTTGGTCTATACGGGCCGCTGGTGCCATTGATATGTTGTCGATATTTTTTAAGTGAGCAAAATTTATAGGTCCACGACCTTTGTCGATTAGCGTGAGATTATCCGCTTACGAGATAATTCACGAAGACCAATTAGAGCATATTCATGAGTCCACGGTGTTCATCAAATTTTAAACATCCGTTACAAAATTTCCTACGTAACTTCCATCCATTTTGAACCCGAATAATGTCCGGGTCCGTCATACTCTTCAGACGTGACAAATAAGTTGAGTGCGTACACCGAACTTTAGCACAATAGTGTAGCGTGAGATGTCAGGAAGTCAGTGGTATTAGACGTTCACGAAAAGGTAGTGACGACACACGTTGGTTCATGCACTAAATCACACCGCAGAAAACCATATGGGTTATACGATAGACACGCGCAAGCACGTAGAGTCCAGGTTCGATTGCGTTACAACAGAGTTTATTGGCAGGCTGGCGTTATGGGAAGTATTCTAATCTGAAAAAAATTTATGCATAGTCCAAAACTGATGCGAATATGCATCTCTGTGGAATACCCCATTCTAATTTACGCGCAGCCACCAGTGAAAGATGTACCATTTTCACAAAAGTTGTGAGCGATTTACCACCATCACTGAGCGAGATATTCCCCTTCGGAAAGCATCACTTGATTGCCTCCTAATGTGTGAAGCGAATACCTGAAAATGAGGTCATCAACTGTCATGTGGAAACCAGTGCCCAGGTTCCAAGATTCAGGTATTATTCGCATTAATGTGCGCAGTGAATTTGAAGCCAACCCGGCTAGTAGAATGTATCAAGGGGAATCTTCCTACGAATCTCAATCGTTGGTTGAGACAGAGCAAAGAATACCTTCTCAGTTGTAAATTAAAAGAATCTCACAAAGTGCATGCGGCGTGACGTTTCCGGAGGCATTTTTTTTACTTTCATTCTACACGTTCTCCAAGGATGTCACAGCCGCACACCTTGGAGGCACAATGCATTTTTCTGCGAAACACTTTTGCGTGAAATAGAAAATTCTACTTCAAAATGCTGCATTTCTTTGCGGATGAACTCAGTCCAAAAATCACCCTCACTTGCCTTAACTGTCTTGCATTCTGTTTCAATTAGTAACTGTTTGAAATTTTGGCGCATATTCGGCTTTCAAATTGCTGTGTTGTAGCTTCGAAAGTGGCCTCACAAGCGTTCGTTGGGAAAGTTGGGGCTGTATCCTTTTCATTCTTCATGGTATTTGAGGAGGCCTTCAATCAGTACATGAAGCATAACTGTAGTATTTGTGCGTTTATTCAGTAATCGAAGCACGAACGCTGTTTTGCGTTATAGACAGGTGTACTACAAATGCAACAGGTGACCTCCAAGACCAACGAAAAATCGGGAAATTCAAAGAGGCTTGTAAGCTGAGCGCATTTGCTAATAAAAGCAGTATGCGAAGCACCGGCTGTCCAGTGCTTTTTTGTCTACGAATGCAAATGAATCAACAAGCAATCAACTCTTGTTCTCTTAAACACAGCCATAAATTGTCGAAGTTTTTGTGCGATCAGCTTCCGGTATATAGACGGCTAACCGAAGACGAAATGGGCGCCTGCCGAGCCCTTTTGAAATATGGAATGCTGTGGTGTGAAGTTTTTGGCCGATGAATTCGGCAAGATCCTTTCCACTTAGGATATGTACAACTAACGCCGGAAGTGTTGACCGGTTCTGTGGAGGAGTCGCCGCATTGTTGAGTTTCATTGCAACAGATGGCGTGTCTTTGGTTCTGGCGTGTACGCCAGCTAGGTTTGTTCAGCTGCGTGCTAAGATCGACGTAGGTTCCACGCGGCTAGTAGATTAGCATGAATGAACCCCTAGCAGCATGTTAGTTGTGTACGTCAGATAGGATCGTTCCGCTGACTGTCATGTTCGACGTAGACTCCATGTACTTGATCAGACTGTCATGTTCGACGTAGACTCCATGTGACTACTTGATCAACGTCGAGTTCTTCCTAGCATAATTTGCAACCTGTATGGAGTACTTTGCAATTTGCCAACAAAATTGCATGACTTTTCGAAAATAATGAACGTGGCCT
>NW_008753516.1:2439-2718 GCF_000715545.1 Opisthorchis viverrini | reverse complement strand
GAAACGGTGGTCTATACTGCATGCACACTGAAAGCATCGCTTATTTACTTTCTTCTCATGCTCAGGTCATGGAAGTTCCCACCGTGCGAAAGCTGGATAATTATCCGTTTCAAGTTCCTTTAGTTTTAAAACCGAAAAAACGACAGTGTTAGCAGCCCCAGCAGCCGGGGTGGGGGAAATCAGAAGTGAAACGCTTTCAGTGGAAGTCCATGAGACTCAAAAGCAATTCGTGGCCTGCATTGACGTCTGAACCTCATATGTTTCGTCTACCTATCGGTA
>NW_008753516.1:0-1206 GCF_000715545.1 Opisthorchis viverrini | reverse complement strand
CAGTATGTTCAAAGGAGAGGTTCACAGACGGAACACCCAGCTCTCAACATCCAAACCTTTCAAAACCGGCGAAAACGGTACTCCAAGCAACATTAGCGTTGCATTTTCGTATATATTTAAAATTGCCTCCCATCTTGAATGACTGGCTTCCCGGTCAACAATTCAAATGAACACCCCCTTTTTTGACCAGTGTAGTTGAATACCACCTTTAGTTTCACAGGACATTTATATTTTACGTTTTCCTTACCGCGCAATCGTTTTTACCCGCTTCGGTTACACTGTTTTTGTACCAAAATCTTGCTCAATTGTAAATTTGTTTTCAAGCACGAGTTTGCGGCCCGCTTGCGATCAAGCGTTGAGTGTTGATCTGTATCGGCTTTGCTTGCCTTTTGGAGTATTTGTGATTTTGTATTCCGTGTAACTACTTTCATTTTTTATAGTACAGCACATTTGCGTAGCAGTTCGTTCGGAGTTTTTCCGGTTTGGTTGCTAACCTTGGTGCTCGTTGCTCAAGAATTCGAAACAGTCATTACACTCAGACTGTTCAGCAGTACCAACTGATATATCTTTGCACACTCAACCTGGCAACACTTTTCTCTCACAGTTTCCTATATGATCTCAGGTCCTGAGGGAACTGAAAAATCTTGGACCATGTCTGCACAAGATAGAAAATGAAATATTCTTCCCTCAATCACACGCTCGATTGCATGTTTCTCAAACCCTGACACAACATGCGATCCAACCAACCTATTAAGAGTGCTAATTCTTATTGACACGCTTGCACCTAAGATCTGTCAACGCATCCAATGCCAGCGTTAGGTCCAATTACTCAGAACACCTTAATAAATTCCGCTTAAACACACCAAAACTGCTATCCTGACACATGTGGTTTGCTGGACACCATGTGCACAGCTCGGCAGCCCCGACAGCTGAAATCATCCATGGGCTGCCGAATGATACTGTAATTCAAGGATGGAAAGAATGCACGAGGCTCCAACACCCGAGGCTATTCTCGCATCAACCGAAAAATTCCAAACCATAAAAATGAAAGCTGTCCGTACTCGAATGCAAATGCAGCTTGCCAAAAAGTTACCCGAGCCTGCTGCCAGAGCGGCTCCCAGTATTTACTTTGACGCCTATCATGGAGCTCTTAAACTCTCAGTGCTCTATGTTTACTTCCAGCACTCAGCTGACACCAAACTATTC
>NW_008753515.1:2403-2720 GCF_000715545.1 Opisthorchis viverrini | reverse complement strand
TCACATCTGAACAGTCTTTCTGTCCTGACACAATCGGTGAGAGAGTCTACTCACCGGAATAATTACGCCCGGACAGGAGGAGAACTGTTCAAACGAGAGTGACATGAACGCGAGTTCTACGAATCCCGCAACGATCTAGAACTGTCGTTTCAGAAGAGCTTGGTAGACAGCCGGTTGTTTTTTGGGGTAACGTTTCGCTTTTGACACAAAAGCTTCATCAAGCCAAGTGATCAGGTCACCAAATTGGCCAGGTTATAAGGCAGACGGGGAACCAATCAGTAAGTCAGTCCTCTTCAGATTATCACACTAGATCAGTG
>NW_008753515.1:0-918 GCF_000715545.1 Opisthorchis viverrini | reverse complement strand
CCGATCCATTCACAAATGACGCTAGCTGGATATCCACTATCCCGAAGTTTGTTCTTCACCTCAATTTGGGCCACCATCCGATCAGCTTCTTCTGTGCACAGGGCCCTTACACGCCTAAACATTGATAAGGCAATACTGGCGAATACTGACTTCGGATGGGCCCCCAGCGTTGGTCGGCTTCTTGGTTCCCCATCTGTCTTATAGCCTGGCCAATATGGTGACCTGATCACTTGGCCTGATCAAGCTTTTGTGTAAAAAGCGAAACGTTGCCCAAACAAAAAAAGACAACTGATTGTTTATCAAGCTCTTCTGAAATGATGACTTCTCAATTCCATCCAAACCTTTTCCAGTTGATTGAAACCTAGAACTATTTCCAATTTCTTAGTACGTATTATGCTTCACTTCCTCGCAACAACACTTTGAACGGTTCCAAACCTTTTCCAGTTGATTGAAACCTAGAACTATTTCCAATTTCTTAGTACGTATTATGCTTCACTTCCTCGCAACAGCAAACACTTTGAAGCCCCTCCTTCTTGTAGAGAGGGACTACTATATTTAGCTCCAACGTTTGCTTTACCATACTTCACTCTCTGAGAATACTGACTCTGAAGTGAACTACGTACGCCTTCGGTCCTATGTAGAACGTCACTTTGGCGTTGATATTATGCTAATCCTTCCGTTCGTTTGTTCCGTCTTAAACCATTTTCCCTTCTTATCGCTTCGATTTCCCCAGTCAAAATATTTGTTCCCGATATTAGGGCACTTGTCCCCAAACGAGTTTATCCCTCGACGGTCAAGAATTGGGACAGTTTGTCAGAAACTGGACCAGCTTTTGCACTGTCTCCGTACGGTGCGGAATAATTTTCGCACCTTGTCGTGGATGGAAAATTCTTTGTCGTGTCCTTTGTTGGTATTTAC
>NW_008753514.1:0-2729 GCF_000715545.1 Opisthorchis viverrini | reverse complement strand
ACATGGTGGTACAGCGTTTTCTTCGAACTCTATGATGTCGCAAATTGTATTTGAATAGGGATTGTCGGAATATAGTGAAATTTTATGTGGAAATCCAGCGTCACTCCTGTATTATCACGTTTTAATTCAATGATCTACCGGTGGGGCCATACACTATTCGTAAAGTGAGGGATGAAATAGATTTGCGAAATGACCAGCTCAGATATTAACCTTTGAATCTACATCGTCAAGGGAACTAAAAGGAATCAACGAATCATCGGTTCTGCTGCTGCGGTCAGCTGTATCAACCTCTCGGCCCTAACTGCCATGCCACCTGCAAGAGGCACGAGGAATTATATACTACCTTGTGTCTATGCGTAGACAGGGTAAATCTAGCGGGAGGAGCCTGATGCGAACCGCGGTCCTTGTAGGCAGTGAATTCGTACTCTAACCATCTGAGTCATTTCGCCCAAGACAGGCAACCAAAATTAACGTGGTGAATGATATGGATTCCACTTCACGAAAACTGTGTCAGTGAAGAAGCACCGCCTTTCGTGTGCAGCGACTGAGTAGGATGGAGCAAATTCTGAGAAGTTCAATAATGCTCATTTCCAAGAACGTTTCAAAACATTGCTCGAAACTGCGTGTAAATTGTTGTGGTACAATCAACACCGGTCCAAACGCATGAAGTAGTTTGGAGGTTATATTATAGACAGTTCGTTGGGCAGTTCACTTGCATCGCTAAAATTTCAGTCGAAGTTACATACTCTGCATATGCAATCAAACAATCTGAGGAATCTGGATTACTTTTCGCTGAATTCAGGTTGCAAACCGCATTCTCGTGCACTAGAAAACGCAGTCGTTATTAGAATTCGCTCTGCTGACATTTGACCGATGTGTGCCACTCTCCAACCTGAGAACTTCTAAGTCTTTCAGGCAGACGGCAACATTTGCGTCACTCGCACAAGGTGGTTTACGTGCATTAAATAACTTGTTCCTTAAGCCGGAGAACACTCTGAGGCACTATACCTGCAGAATTCACCTGACTAGTACGAGGACTAAAATTCACCACCCTCCCGAATGTGGATGTCAGGGCAAAGTTACACATTCAGGTTTTCCTCAGAAACCCACGTTTATTCCCTGATATTCATCAGTTACACGAACGATTTCTCCTGAATTTGGATACCATCTACTGATATCTAATCGAAGTTGTGCGAGCAAACGTTTACGACGGCAGTACTGGACATTCATACAGTTTGCGCCCTTCGTTACACGATGCGTGAACGCATAATAATTGGTTTTACTTGTATAATTAATGATAAATTAAAATGGGGCCTGTGAAGTGCCATCCGTCCCATCTATCCTAAAGTCTATTAGTATATTTTCACGTCACAGCAAATGCTTGAGCATTACAAACTTCCGAATTGCCAACAATGGCTTATCCGCAAACCCTTCACCACGCTCATTAAGGCCGACGACAAAATAATCAAACTATAAAGATGACACTTTTGGCTATTCGCTCTACTGAATAAATACGCTTTTGTGGGCGTACACTGGCGGTGAGGCGCACCTCCGCTAGAGGATCCCACGGCAAAACGAAGGATCTACGCAGCGTGGGTAGAAATATACCATAAGAACTTTTCGCATGCTCCAGAAACCGCAAGTGATGTGCGGGATGCAAATAAACAGATTATGAGAATTGCGGCAATTGGGACACAAAGCAGCTGTTGTGAAGAATTGCCTGATAGTCCGTATTTCACGAGTTGTTTGCTACATTACGGGACCATGCGTCACTATTCCGTTATGAATTATGTAAAAAGTGGCTCATGTATTCAATGCTTACGGAGACCTACCGTGTCCTGAAGTATTGGCTGGAGGCACAGTTGTCGACATATCTGGATTCGTCGATGTTTGATGAGAAGACGTTTTGCAAGTCACGATTAAATTAACGATAATTAATGCGTCTCGCATATCAGAAATTAATGAAGGTTTTCCTAGACTTTGAAGGAAATATATTGCGCGCCCGCGTTGGTGTAATTTGTGGGCCAGGTGAACCATAAATCATTGAAGGTGAATTTTGTAAATTTAATTCTGCCGTCCTATAGCGGAACTCCACCCGGTGCGACCACATTAATAAGCCACGGCTTTCACAACCAACCATCCAGAAACAGATAAATGTTATCTCAAGCCCAATTCTTAGGCAGCACTCTCAAGCCCTATCATGTTTCTAGCGGATCAGCACATTTCTCTCAAGCCCTATCATGTTTCTAGCGCATCAAGCAGCACATTTGTAAGACGCAACACGCATCTAAGGGATCACGTAACTCACGATAACATGCAAACCGCTAAGATGAAGGCGTAGCTCACACCATTGAAGTTAGCCGATACAATCACGCTGAACATCTTTGTGCAATTAAACCATGAACTTTCAGCTGTAACCGCGTCAAATTTCCAGGGTTGTCACCAATCTGTTTGTTTACATTTACATCATTTCCCAATATGGTGTTTAGGCACAGTCACATTCATCATTAAATACGAGACAAATAAATCTAGCACGCACACAGCCCTCCAACGAACCATTTACTAATAACAAGGGTGTTGTTCAGTGTACGGGCAACAACACCAAATTTAGGTGATTAACCTGTGGTCTGAATAGCTGCCTGATTGAACAATTGAAAATTCATCCGCTGATGATGTACTGGTTGGATTTGCTGGCTAATCAAAGAACAGAGATTCATCTAGTGGCGTAC
>NW_008753513.1:0-2730 GCF_000715545.1 Opisthorchis viverrini | reverse complement strand
GCGAGTGTGCAAGGTCATTATTCAACTGATCAATACCCCGTCTCATATCGACTAATTAGTAACACTCCATGTGGCTGGTTCGCTGACTGGCACTTCTTGCCTGCCGCTGCTTCAGTGATCCCTGAACAGCGAACGATTTGGTGCACCGGAAACAGCCTTGTGTTTGTTTTGGTTTAGTTCCCTCTGGAAGAGTTCCTTTTAACTTAAAGTTTACTAGGCACCATTTAACACCATTTTCGTTTATCTCCCTGAGTTTTTCTCATTCAAAATGCATATCCTTCGTCGGTACTGTCCAAGTGAGATGAATGTCTCTGTATTTTTCAAAGCGAAATTCCAACCGGTAGAGTGAGGTGTTGATCACGTATTAAGTACAAGTAGCTGACTGCGCTTCACTACAAACGCTCACGCTCTGAGGCAAGAAATGTTATCCGTCTATCAGGTAGGCTTATGCAAACATAGTGTGTTTCTGCTTCTTGACGTGGGAATCACTGACATAGCTGAAACTCCCACTCGTTCCAGTTCACTGATCGATAAAGATCCGCGATTCCGATTCGCCTGTCCGTCTCTCCTGTTTTCATCTATCAAAGACTACTGCTCATCGATTCGGTCCAAAGTTTGAGTGAGTGAGAAATGGCAGAAAAGTTTGGTGGGATAAAAATCTTAATCTTCTATATGATCAAGAACAGAACAACTCGACACAAAGGAAGCTCAGATTGATTTTTACCGTCAAAATGTTAAGTGTTATACCTCCATGAAAATCACAAACGCCAGATAAGTTGTAGAAAATACAAACCAGAAATGCTGACACATGAGTGCTGGTCAGTGTTCATTCTGCGGATAAAAGCGTCCAGTCTTTTCATCCGAATTAAAAGCCCAGTTCTTGGTGAACTGACCAAATCCACATTTAATAAGCTGTCATTTTTGGCTGTAGGCCAAACGTTGACGAAGTAACTAATCAAGCACTTTAACTTTTCCAAGCGCCAGCCAATTCACGCTTCAGTATGCAAAGAGCCTTGTTTTGAAACCATATGATTTACCAAAGTATACTTTCGTACACTACACTGTGCGCAGATATTTACCACGTCATATACGTCTTTAGAGCACCAACTTTAAAAGTTCGTACATCTGTAGAAATGGCTGATTCCACGTTTGGAGTTCACATCCAACTACATCCCCGCGGAATGAATTCCATATTTGGTAGGCTTGTTTCTCATGTTAATAGCAAAAGTATGGTAGTGCATGATAACTTGTAAACGGTGGGAGAAAACTGCTTGTGATTTCCAGGATGCTGCAACGATCCTTCGCTGGACTGACTTGGTGGCTAACAAATGACTGGATTTCGGTTGGTTCACAGCCTTTTTTGATAGTTTCCGTAGCTTGGGCATCGGGATGGATATTTCATAGATATCACCTATCCTAACTGCCAATTCCGTGGATTCGCAGCGAACGCCTGTTTTCACTATGCGTGAATTCCGGCCGAAAAGAGTGTGTGTGTGCCACATACTGGTTCAGAAGCTTCCACAGAATGCTCGTGATCCACGAGGTACACTAGGCTAAAATTCAACGGCAAGTCGCGATTGTGTGCGGTTAGCGTGTTCCGGAACATACCAAACATACCAACAAGTCTGCAAGAACTAAGAGTGACAAAACCCACCTATGAGTCGGAGTAAGTTCGCTTTTGTAAGGACTGTTTTATGAAAGGCCAGAAGGTTTCGATCGAGCTGTTCAACACTATGGTGACAAAGTTAGTAGTAAGGTGAGTCTTGCGACCTGTGTTAGAGCTAATTCTAGAGAACAGTAACATCCAGGTTGACCTGAATACCTGCGGCGTTGACCTGTCACATTTCAAGGCTGTACCAACTGATCTCGGAAAGTTTTCAGGATCAATTTATACCGCCATAGGCATCTTCACAGCAGCGGGAGTGCGCGAAACTACTGATTAAGTCTATCTACCCACCCGAAAACTGATCCAGATAAAGCTTATTCCTAAGGCGAATTTCTTCAGAACATCGTCCAGTCAATTGTTGTCACAATTCGCCCATTAATTAAAACACGCTTTTCTTTTTCCAGCCAAGAAAGCATCTGATATGTCCACATCTTACGACTATGTATCGTGGCAATTTCAATGAACTGCATTCAAAAGATTCAGTGTAACAGAATCAACAGCCATTCAGAACGTTGACGTGTTTTGGATGCTAGTAAAGTAGCAGATATTCGACAGATTCCTTTGGGGAAATGGTCAGGCCAACAACCGAGGAGCAGTGTTTCCGGTTGTCCCGCACCCTTGGATAACCGTTAACAAACCCTGTACTATTGACTTGACAAAGTACTCTGTTTCGAACGCTACATCGTTCCGTTTGTCTCTGGTGGCTTTATTAATTGTCTGCTTTTCAAGCGCTCGCTTGGTGACTAGTTGAAAATAGATGAAAATCCTCTTAAATTCTAGCAAAATACTTTAGACTACATCCAACCGAGATTACTGAACACGATTTATGCTCAGTGAGTTTTGTAGGAAACGTTTGTAGTACCTGTAAACATCCATATTCTTCATGTAGTTACTCTGGTTAGGCGCTAAACGTTACTGCGCTCCGAGCTGACGGTAGTCAGTCGTATTATGGTGGTTGGTTTTGTCAGCGTTCGGGGTGTACTCATCTGTTGTGTGACTTTGAAGTTCCTAGCCTAAACACAAACGAAAAAGACGGCGTTTGGAGTTGCGCTGAACAGGTGCGG
>NW_008753512.1:0-2734 GCF_000715545.1 Opisthorchis viverrini | reverse complement strand
GCTAACAAACACTTCAAAACTCATGGTTATCAAATCGGAGGGATCATCTTTTTGAAAGCCAATGTACAGAATGTGGAGAAACGTGTAGCGTGTTCGCTCACCGATGGCTGGCTGACTGACTGACCGGATACGTCAATGCTTGATTAACGCCACAGTGCCAACACCCGAAGTGTAGAGGGTAGTCGAGTTTTAGTGACCGCCTAAGCTTGAAATGATCGTAAACACAGATTGAACAGCATTTACGCACACGAGTTCACTCTGGACTGATGAAACACATTCAGCGTTCTTCTTCGAGGAACTTTGTTTCAACCTGAGTCTTACTGAAGACACTCAGAATTCGATTGCCGCAGTTCAAGCGTGTCTTTTGGAACCTCTGACCAGTAGATATCCGCTTGAAAGGTGGATTGAAGTGTGATAAAACTTTGAACGACGAGTGTGAGTGCACGCAGTATGACACATTTTATCCGCCTAGCTGCAATTCCACACAAAAAAGAACTAGGGTTGAAATACCACCAGTTTTTCCGGGCTTAGAGTGGAGCCATCGAGAAACCTGATTTGGTTTTGTTTGAACCATAAACCTTCCGGTCAGTGGCGACTTCACTACTAGACGTTTTCGAGCTCACTTTGGATTGAACCCACTAATAATACCATGGAACTCAAGTTTTACATGCAAGTGTGGAGTGTGCAAAACTCAGTGAGATGGAATATTTACGGCCCCACGTCATCAGATGATAAGTCCTCAAGCTGTATTGGATAAGTTGTTATGTGTAGTTTTATGTGGCTTCTGTTCGCAGTATCTCAAATATAGCTTGATCTCTATTCCAGAGAGAGAGAGAGTTCTAATGCCTTTTGCAAACACATTTGGCTTGGACTCGGTAAGTGACTGTTCGGTAGAGAGCCATTCAGCAAAATCTGGGAATATGAAAGCCACAAAATATCTTGATGAAGGATAGGACCTACCAACTGTAAGGGCCGCGAGACGTGGGCCAAAATCTCGAGCAGGATTCAAAGCTGCTCCCGCGTTAACACCAAGTGCCCCGACGAGCCCACCGACTAGAAATCCAATGTAGATCGGAATCACATGTCCGGGGATATTGAAGTTGTATTTGTCTCCTATCGCCAGTACCATCACACCTAGCAATGCAGTCCCAATGATTTGATCGTAGAATCCTGGGAGGTTTCCTGCGTTAGATGGCCCAGTGCAAAATATGCCCAGCGTCTTCGTCGTTAGACCAGGATCTAGGAGTTGAATGTTCACCTGGTAGTTGCAATACACGATCAGACCACCCAGAAAAGCCCCAATCAGTTCGGCGATTGTGGCGACTGGGACCGCGATCCAAGGAACTTTAGCATTGAACGCGAAAGCCAGTGCGACTGCTGGGTTCAACAAACCGTATCCCATAGTACCGCTGGTAAAGATTCCAAATATCACGGCCGAGCCCCAACCGAAGCTGATTGAAAAGGCCGAGACGTTGCTACCAAATACCGACTGCGCGACCGCCGCATCCCCAAAAATGACCAGAATCATGGTTCCCATTAATTCTCCAATGAACACCCGAAGTAGGAGAGGGCGCGTCAAGCGCATCTTGTCTGCCCATCGGTGTATTGTGCTCTCGTATTTGCTCTGACAACCTACTCTCTCGTATTCATAAGATGAAAGACTACCAGCCATTTTACTGCGAAGCTTCTCGATGCAATCGCCTCGACGAACCTCCCTTTTATAAGGCTTTACTAGTGGGGTGTTTCTGTATCACACAATGGTTGCATATTTTACGTTGCGAGCAGATTTTTAAGTCGGTTACGTAGTGTTTTACGCTCACATCACCTGTTTTCTGAGCACCCAGTTGACGAGCCACACCCAAATACTCACCCACACTGTGTCAGCTCTTTCGTCGGCAATTTGGTTTGATCAGCAATTTTCCCAGATAAAAGTTATCTGGTAAGCAACATTCAAACGTGCCTCAAATAAAAATCAATCTGATTCGCCGGGTGAGCTGGAGGACGGCACGGGCTCACGTAACGGCGTCAACTCTGGCTAAGATAAGCGCCTAATTCATAGGTGTCACATCAGATCCAGCCCTGAGTTAGTTTCTTCAGAACAAAGTGATCAAAAAGTCCTGAAACGAACGAAGCATGTTAGAAACGTGCTTACTCATGAATTCGGTACGAATGCGGTTCTGTTCGAATGTATCTAAGTGGTTAGTTTTTAATAAAAGTTCAATTTTACCGGCCTCACCCAAATCGCTGATAAACTTATTCATGTTTACGATGTAATGGAATGATCTGTCACCGTATTTCTCAGGAGTGGTATTCATTTCAGCAACCTTATGAGTAACGCATTACGTATTTTTCTCTCTGTTTTGGCAAAAAAAGGCATTTTGACATTACCGGACGATGTGTTTCGCAGGTTTGGATTCTGGCCAGACCAAGAGTCAGCTAAGCACTGATCATTTTGGGAAACAGTAGCAGTGAATCTCTATTTTGGGAGCAGTGCTGTGGCACCCATGAGACCACAGAAATGGAAACCGGTCAAAAGCGGGGATGCGGTGTCATATCCTAGTCTCTTGAGCATCACAGCGTACAGAGCGGTTTGTATTATTACATATTATATATTACAGTGAACATCTCACCAGTTTTCACTGTGACTAGGGTCTTTTTTGTAGCTCGCGACCGACCGCGCTCCAGATTTCGATGTTCCCCAAGCACTTTACTGATGTTAGTGTACCAGTAGTAT
>NW_008753511.1:2535-2739 GCF_000715545.1 Opisthorchis viverrini | reverse complement strand
TAGGTACCGGTGGTATGTTGATTAGAGGATAAGGTAAGGTAAGGTAAGCGTTACAAATACTCCTCTCTTTAGAGAGGGATCATCTAGGCGCTGTCATCAATCCAGACAAGTCACGTCTTGTCTGGTGGTGCACGTTGTGGGATGTGGAACAAAACAAAGCACGAGGGAGATAGTGGATGTGGATGCACTAACCAGATGGGCAAC
>NW_008753511.1:0-801 GCF_000715545.1 Opisthorchis viverrini | reverse complement strand
ATTTTAAAGAATCAACTAGTAAAGTCTTTACTTGCTCAAAAGCTTGTCTAAGAGAGTCATCAAAGTTCAATTGCTTAGGAGAAGGTTGGCCGGCTAATAGATTGGTAAAAGGCACTGGGAATAAAACGGCGATAAAAATTCATCATTCCCAAAAAACGTTTCAGCTGTTTAATAGAGGTAGGGACAGAAAAATTACGAATGACATCCAGTTTATCAGAGACTGGTGATATTCCGGTTTTATCAATGGGGTGTCCGAGAAAATTCAATGAAGGAGAGGCAAAAACACATTTCTCAGTATTAATTACAACGCCATATTCAGGTAAACGTGTAAATAAGGTGCGCAAATGTTTTAAGCGTTGTTCAGGTGTGTTACTAGCCACGAGGATGTCGTCAAGATAAGGAAAAATGAAAGGTAGACCATTTAGTACTTGGTCAATAAAACGTTGAAATGTTTGTGCAGCGTTACACAGACCAAAAGGCATGCGTAAAAATTCAAACGACCCAAACGGTGTGGTGATAGCAGGTTTAGGAACGTCCTCAGGGTGCATAGGTATGTGATGATAAGCACGAAGGATGTCGATGTGTGAGAAAACAGTGCATCAGTGTAACGCGGAAGAAAAATCGTGAAGATGTGGGATGGGGTAGCGGTCAGGTACGGTGACGTTATTCAGTGCTCGGTAGTCACCGCAAGGACGCCAGTCGGAGGACGTTTTCTTGCGCACCATATGAAGTGGTGAAGTCCATATGCTTTGAAACGGTCAGATTATGCCAGGTTGAAGCATATGCTGAAATTCGTCTTTG
>NW_008753510.1:0-2741 GCF_000715545.1 Opisthorchis viverrini | reverse complement strand
TTACAAATATATATGATTTTCTTTCATTTGGTTCAGCTGAGCGCCCACACTGAAACAGAACGACGTCAATGTTTTCAGCTGCACCGCTTTATGTTCAGCGGTGGGAGAAAGTAACCGTGCTTGTCAGCATACCTTTGTTTACCTGCTGAATTGAAACGAGCCCAAAACGATATAGAATGCTCAGGTATCCGAACAAGCCCATAAGCTTATAAGTGACCAACATCAAGAGATATGCGCCTAGCTAACAGAGTCGGTAGAATGCCCTTCACCTTATAGTGCAAAGCAATCAAGCAAGAGTTGACACCCCTTCAGTGATTTCCCTCAATCAAATAAACCCGGTTGTTTGCGCTCGAAGAAGTAGTCGGAGTGAAGTACATTTGGTAGCGTATTCCACTGGCTACAGCAGTTTTTTTTCTTTTCAATAACTCTGAAACTAATAATTTGTCTAATTTCCTTTTGTGTTCTCTTGCACGTTTTGCAGTCCGTAAGTAGATGTAATGACTTAAAATGGCCCTTCATCAAACTGTTGTCCTACAGTAGTGCCACCTGTGTACAACAGCAGTCATTGCTAGCTCAGTCATCTTAACTAAAAGCCATTTCTGACAATGGTTTCTCCAGTGTTCTTCTTACACTTCATTAAAGAAAAATAACAGTTTGGTTTCTTAATTTCCGTGTCTGTTGTGCGATATCCCTGTACAAATTTTGATAAAAATCTCCACGTAGTGGAAAATGGTTGAGCACGCATCGAAGCCACCGAAAAAAAATGTATTGTGAACCAGTATTCGATTGCTGCGTTCGTGGTGTGCAGACATTGATCTTCACATACGCTTGGGTGAAATGTTATATATTCTGATTAGGTAATTGGGTTAACTGTGTGTTGGATCACTTCAAGTCAAAAAGCTTGTGAAACTTTCCTTGGTGTTTACATTGTATGACCGACACTGTCGGCGTGTTGCAGAAAGATTCAAAAAAGTGGTCTACTTAAAAGAATCTTACAGTAAATCGTAATCGATAGTATTGTTATCCAGAATATGCTTGTGTCAGGATAAATATTCTAAAGCGGCGACCATTAGTTGAGGGATACCTTGATGAGTGGCTGTTTTTGAGTACCTTGTCATTGTTATTGGCAGTTTCCACGTTTGGAAGTTGTATCACGGTATGATTAGGTCAGATTCACCTTGAGATGCTTGTATGTCTTTTGGTGAGATCACGTTTCCACAGCGCTGCGAACAAACTGCTGCTGGTGAAGAAGTTCTGTTCTTCGTCGTGGGGCTATATGTCAGAAAACACCAACTGAACAGTTACAGACTAGTGGACAGGGAAGCAAAACTCACATATGCATCTTATTTATAAAAACTGAGTATCCGCCTTCCTCTCGATTGCGTCTTCCTGAACTTTCCTGGATACTCACTGACTATCACTCAAATGTAAACGAATGCGAGCGATTCCACAAATGCCAATAGACACGAAGCGGATTTACGAGAGAACTATATACTACTCGCATGCTTCATCAGTAGTATCCACCATTGGACTGGTAGCAGCCTCCAGTAGTCCATCCTTTGAAATGTGGTGGATGTACATTTTAGTTTCCATTGATTTAATTGATAAAAACAGCTTTGGAATTTTTTCCATTTGCTGACCCGGTGTAGTGTGTTCTCTCAGATTTTGTAGTGGAACCGTTAGCTCTTCGCTAAAAGCAGCATTGGAGCGCAATTGTAGGTTTACACACAAAACGGTTTTCAAAGCCCGTATGAAGCTTCTTTGCTCGCAATAGGAATAGCTCGACTTTTTCAAGCTCCAATCGCTTGTCCCATTAAACATGGAACAGCGAATATTTTACTAGCATCTGAGTTACAAACGTCGATATTCAGCCACGTGCAGCGGCTTTGCCACAAAGCATGACACAAGACAATCAGTGTGGTAGGACGGAGACCAAAGTAAACGAGTTTTTTTGCAAAGAAATGGAGAGGTAAAACAAAGCGACAAAAGCCTCCTCAGATAACATAGTAATCAGGAAACCTTAGTGGTTGGATCATCATAGTTTTAATGTTGACTTAAGAGCAACCGCCATGTATTCTGACACTCCCTGACAAAAGTGGTGTTTGAACCGTCTAGTTGATCACACCATTTACTTTAACGTAAAAAATGTTAAACCCCTGGATCATATCACGATGGCTTCACACATAATCCTTTCTTATTAGTTAGCTATCCCGGTTCTGTCATGCCTGTGAGCGAGTTCATATTATTGATTCTGATTTTTGATACGTGATTCTTTTTTTGCATCCAGATATGCATTTACGTCTGGCGTAATCCTTGGATTTAACAATAAAACGTGATTTGAATATGCTTGTGTCACAGCCTAGACTAACTGGGGTTCGTCATTTCGTCAGTAATGTTTAGATTCCGGGGCTGAATCTGGGTAAACCGTCTGGTTAAGACGTGACAGTCCTAATGAGTCAGAATTCAAGTTAGTCGCAACGTTTCTTACCGCCCTGACCGGGTTCATTGAATTTCTAAACTCTTATTTCCACTGCCACTGAATTGGATATTGGACGGAACCCAAGCCTCTTTGATACGTGATTAAAAACCTTTCCCGCAGCAGTGTCGTTGTTATACAGTGCTCTATCCAACACTATATAAAAGCAAAGGCCGGAATTCACAGAAGAGGTCTTGACATCCGTCAGAGATGTGTAAACAAAAAAGCTCAGTGATTTTGTCATGCCGTCGTTGATCGTGGAAAG
>NW_008753509.1:1383-2750 GCF_000715545.1 Opisthorchis viverrini | reverse complement strand
CGAGAGATTAAGCTGGGTTCCACGTGAGTTTTTGTGAAAGCCAAATTGGTAAGCAGATGGGTGTATTTCGATCACGGTTAGTAGTTTCTTCAAGATTAATCAAATCTCTGTTCCTCGCTGCCGAACTGCTCACACAGAAACCGTAAATTCTACGGATGCTCATAGATAGAAAATGTAACTGATGAAGGCCGAAAAAATGTCACATCATTAACTAAGATTGAAATTCAACTAACGAAATGAGCTGTCTACAACTGAGCCCTCCAATGCCTCGCCAATTTGCACGGGTACAGTAAATTTTTAAAAACAAATTTTGATGCGTCCAGAGCTACTGTCACTAACTTGAAGAACTTGAACTTACGGGTTTGTAATTCTTGAATATATATACAAAAGTAAAAGTTTATTGAAAGTGAATTTGTTGCGCTGTTTAGGCAATGCCTGGCGTGTTGAGTTTATTAAATATATTTCATGACCAAGTAGATGTGGAGAGTTAGGGGAATGGATTGCAATGTCATTACAAATGAAAATTTACATTGCTTAGTCAAGTGTTCCCAGTTGAAACCAAATGTTCCTTCAAGAGAAACAGACGAAAATATTGTTCTGCATTTCCTTAAAGTGAACCAAACTTGTTTCTGTGCAATGGTGTGCGCATGTGCTGATACTCGATGACGTGATCCGGTTTGACACCCGGACGCACTTTATTGAAGAATGTTACCAATAATTTGAGGGAACTTATTATCCTAATGGAATTTCGGTGGAGATGTAACGAAACTAACAAACTTGAATGTGGCCTGGTCGAAATATCCTGGATTATCGGGAAGCCTGTGAGAAAGTATGGCGCAATCAAAATTGAATGCTACCCAGGCACTGCCGTGAGGGAGCTGTGTGGCCGAAATCTTCCGTCTTGTAATGTATCGTCAACACGGGCCGTGGTTGAAGAAAATTCCGAACTGTTTACGGGCGATGAGGATCCGTTTGGCTTCTCCCCGTGGATTGAACACGAAATTTCTCTCTCATCAGAACGCTTTCGACCTTATGACCCCTGTCCGTTGCTGCTCCATCTACGGGAGGAGATACATGGACAGATTTAGATGTTGAAGTACTGTATAATCGAAGAAGCCAACAGTGCGTACATTCCCCAGTTGTGGTTTTAAGGAAGATGAACGGAAAATACAGATTTTGCGTGGATTTCCGGCGCAGTGTACTGACCCTAAATCGGGCTGTGGCTGTGCCTTCGGTTGCAGAGATTTTCGAATCCCTCCAGCACTCCCGATAGTTTACTGTGTTCGACTTGCGTTCCGGATATTGGCAACTACCTACCAAGGAGGAGGACCGGGAGAAAACGGCGTTTACGGTTGGGGACATCCAAT
>NW_008753509.1:0-725 GCF_000715545.1 Opisthorchis viverrini | reverse complement strand
GGGCCATAACTTATATGCGCATATCCTTCATATATCCCAGTAACCAGATAAGCCCGAAAGGGACTAGCCAGCGTAATTTCACAAACAGATAGGCCAGCACCAACGTGTCGTTTAAGCGCTCCTATACAGGATGCTTTATTCTTCCCAACATTGATAACTGTTTGAAAATAGAAAAAACACTAGGGTAAGATGTCCGGGCTTACCAGAAACCGATAAGCCACAAAGGGTGAATCTATTTCTTTCATACCATCTTTAAATTGCTGACTGAACGCTGGTCTGGCTGGTGGTCACAGAAGAAAAACGCTGCTAACCTCCTTGATACATTGAAACGGACATATCTTGCTTAGAGCAAATACAACTTCGCCAGATGATGATCACCTTGCTACATCATAAACGAGAGATTCAGCTGGGTTCAACGTGAGTTTTTGTCAAAGCCAAATTGGTAAGCAGATGGGTGTATTTCGCCAACGGTTAGTAGTTTCTTCAAGATTAATCATTCACAAGGATTGAAATTCAACTAACGAAATGAGCTGTCTAAAACTGAGCTCCCCAATGCCTCGCCAATTTGCAAGGGTACCTTAAAATTGCAAAGCAAAATGTGATGCGTCCAGGGGTATTGTCCTTAATATGACGAAATTCTAACTTACGGGTATCTTGTTCCTGAAGATATAAAAAGAACAAATGTCTATCAAGAGTTATTTGATCTACCGTTAACAGAATGCGTC
>NW_008753508.1:0-2752 GCF_000715545.1 Opisthorchis viverrini | reverse complement strand
TTTAGCATAATGATACAGTGACCAACTTCACATTTTTTACCTTCCAGTTTGCGGGTAAGCGATCACGCAAAAGTTCGGCCACCTTCAGGGTGTGGGCAAGACTGTGACAGGTAGGTGAGAAGTGAGTTTTATCTTAAATCAACACCTCAGGCGAAGCTAGACTGTGCGGATGTTGCTTCGCTCACTGCCTTTGAGCGGAAGATGTACTCAAAATGCCGGCTTTTCGAGAAAAAGCATGATAACGAAGCAAACTTATTCGCTCGTTGGAGGTGTCCTTGCAAAGCCTGACCACGAATCGCTTCACACGGAGTATAAATGCACCAGAGGGGAAGCAAGCGAACATTTGAGCCCCTAGTCACCCTTTCTCTGTACGACACGGTCCAACTGAACCACACGGTTAGATGACTTAAGAATACTGGTAGAGTTCATATAGTCGAAGAATACATGGTTTATATGTAACCCACCTGTTTCGGGCGGATTTCCTTATGTGGAGATAGCACGTGTTATGACTTCACGGTTACCATCCTCTACATCGAAAACAGACCTGCATACGGAAGAAAACTGCTTGCATCAGCAAAGGCACGTTTATCGGACTGCTTGACACCCATACTAGAATGGATGTTCACCACGTGCATTTGTGTGCCATAGGTGACTTGCTCCAAAAACAAGGTGAAGCTTACCACCTGGACAATTAGACGTCTGTGGGATGTGGGCATAAATCAGCCTTTAGCGCTCTAACGGAATTGTTGCATTCGATTCCAACGCTAATACAGCGCCGCGCTCATACAGCTAGGCCCGAAGTGAAGCCATACTACCTGCTAAAATGGACACCTAGCCATCAGAAGTATACTAAGCGGAGCGTTTGCATGTGTTCCGGAATTCAAGAATCGTTTTATACGCATCTGTTACCAACTGTGCACTCCAAATTTTAGCATAATGATACAGTGACCAACTTCACATTTTTTACCTTCCAGTTTGCGGGTAAGCGATCACGCAAAAGTTCGGCCACCTTCAGGGTGTGGGCAAGACTGTGACAGGTAGGTGAGAAGTGAGTTTTATCTTAAATCAACACCTCAGGCGAAGCTAGACTGTGCGGATGTTGCTTCGCTCACTGCCTTTGAGCGGAAGATGTACTCAAAATGCCGGCTTTTCGAGAAAAAGCATGATAACGAAGCAAACTTATTCGCTCGTTGGAGGTGTCCTTGCAAAGCCTGACCACGAATCGCTTCACACGGAGTATAAATGCACCAGAGGGGAAGCAAGCGAACATTTGAGCCCCTAGTCACCCTTTCTTCCCCATCTGCCGTATAGATCGTGGAGCGGGCTGTCAGCATTCAAAGGGCCTACCCAGCGATCAGGCGTCTGCCTGAGTATCGCCCTTTAGAGGCGTGAAGGCTAGGCTGCAGAAGTTACAGGGGAGAGTTGCGAAACAAGCTTCCACTTAGTGCCACTTCACCTGACACCAAACCTATGGCACAACCGATTGTAGCCACAGATCACTGTGCTCCTGAAAGCACGCCGACGCAACCAGCCGCGGTTCAGGATAGCAGTTTCTACTCGACCACCGCAGACTCCTCGAATACCAAAGGCAGTGACGCTGTGGAGGAAACAAGCCCCTCAGGGACGCAGCGCCCAGAGTATTTTGAGCTATCAACGCTTCTTTCAGTAACAGATGACATAGTAAAAGCGGTAAACTCTACACACAAGTTACATATTCTAAGTTGGACTGAGTCACACGTGCGGAGACAAGTGGTTAAGCCCACCAACAAATCAGCCACATGCGTTGACTCCAACATCGGGAAATGCTGCGAAAACCTCACGGCCCATGAGAATGTGGATCCTCAGTTCCAGTCCGGCAAAAAGGGTCCATTCCATCGTGGAAGCGGTCGTCGCTCAGGCCCCGGACGCTCAAAGCCACAAACCCAACCACAGCGAACCGAAAAATCCATCGTACACCCAGTTGCCCATGCTGATTGTGGGTGGCTCGGCCGTCCACACAAACACGAAAGTCGACCGCAGCCTAAAGAGCCACATGAGTTTTGCTGACTCAGGAGACTGCTGGTTGGCTTTAAGGTGCCGTCCTCAGCGAAAATGAGCCTCGTGGGAGCGCCACGAAAAGAACTACTTCCCGGCGGTGTCACTCAGCGCTCCGGGCCTTGCAAGGACACCTGTCAAATCAAGCCGCGCTAAAATGCCCAAGAAACCAGACAGACGCAAGTTTACCACAAATCCTTGAGCAACAGCAAATCTGTCGTCCAAAACGTGGTATTGAAATCGCTACAAGTAGCAGTGCTTAAAATTTTCGCCCGCGGGATAAAGCTCCGTCCCTCAAAGGTAAAATGGCCACGCAAATCGGGCTCCCTCGTGGAGAAGAAACCCTGCAAATGGAAAACAACCCCCAAAACCACCAAGATGGGAAGCGGACGAGTGTGCTTCGGAGGCTCATTCGAAGCATTGAACTCAAATTCGACGCATAGCTATTAAGTTTGCTAACCGGTCCGGTTACACAAATCTCAGCTCCTCATTTTTGGAGGCTGGACAGACGGTGTTGTATTGCTTGTCCACAAACTTCCTCGGCCTTTGAAACAACTTTTGGGATAATAACCAGTCTGTTTGCTTTGAAAAGCCGTCGGTAATCACACTCGAAAGACCTGGTCCAGACCAGATTTTTATGACGCGAAGATCTCGACGGACGGCCACCTTGCTTCATGAGCTGACTCAGAACTGGGGAGGGGTCGTGGGGTTGCTTTAT
>NW_008753507.1:0-2755 GCF_000715545.1 Opisthorchis viverrini | reverse complement strand
CAAAATTTACCTGTAAACCTACGATACGTTTGGCTGGCTTACTTTATTTTAAACTATAGCATACGGTTTTCAGATCTTCCGGATTGTATATCAGAATATCAGAAACTAAAATTTGCAATAACAGGTGCCTTACTTATCTGAAGCGTTGAGTTATGTTATGAACATCTCTAAGTCGACCGATTGCAACAGTACAAGCTGCTGAAATTTTTCACGTCGCCGCTCATCTCCGCTACAGAAGATGCGTATTTTCAAGATTCTGGAATGAAACCTATGTCCACGGAACATATAAAGCCTAACTCAACCTTCACTAGACATGTGTTCTATAGTATGCTGGGTTAAGAAGCTATTTTTAGTGCTTTGGTTAGCGATGGAAATTACCTTTCCATACCCTTCAGACACAAAAATTTTAGTTCAGCGTCCTTGTAAAGGAGCTACACTCCGTTTCTAAATATTATCGTAAAATAGCGTGGTCACCTTTGGGTTTATATAGGCCACCTCGGCCTCATGTATACACTTGGCTCGATCATACGTTGCACATGTTTTTTCATCATGTTATGCTTGATGTGTATACACAAAATGTTTATTAATATTTTTCAGGATTTCACGGTTGGAATTTTTCATTCTCATCACGATAAAATCACTGTGAACCAAAAATGCCTTAATTGGTGAGTGAAAGTGAAACTGAATCGTCATTTGAACGGCTTTTTTTGCTGGCAACAAACAAATTCTTAATTTACCATAGAAGGTAATTCAGTCAGATGCCACTAACACACTGTATATTGAGAAAGTCTATGCCTCTACCTTCACTATCCAAAACGAAAAGCGCTCTCAATTCAGTCCTGCTAAAATCTAATTAAAGCCTTTATTACATTCGCTAAGGAAATTAGTCCAAACTTCTTGTGATTGAATCTTTAGATTCCGACGTCCTGTTCGTTTTTGCAGAGAAAAAGCAAGGAGAACTTGATACGACTAACTTTTTTATTTAACTGGTTTTTGGATTTTATGTAGGTTATGTTTTTTCCAGCTTTTATTTGCACCACTTGACGTGGTCACCGACGATAGGTTGTCAATACTTCTTCTATTGTCGGATATGTTTATTCAGATGAATCACCAAACCATTTGGTTTTGGGTATGCGATTGCGGGTTATTAAAATAAATGTCTTTTTAGAATTTAAGAACAAAGTAGGCCCTTCAACTATACCACTTTATCAAGTAACCTATTGCCTTGGCTTACATTATAAGCATTAAAGACAGGTATCAAACACGTAGTTGTATTCTCACTCAAATCATGGGGAATGACTTATCCAAATATAACACAGAGGTTCGCTTTTCGCATTCTTATAATGGACGGGTTAGCCTGACTGCTTCAATTCGCTTATTTGTAAGGAAAAACACGATGTTTACTACCAGTAAAAAGTTATGAAAGTGCTCTTGTCAAGCAATGTCTAAATTGTGCATTGTTTAAAATAAACCAAATCAACCTGATGTTGATAATTAAAGACGCAAAAGCCTTTGATAACACTAGAGCAGAGACTTTTGTCAACATGGAAAAATTGTCCATCGCTGCTATGTGAAGGCCAATTATGTAATGCTTTATAGAAGCTAAGAAAACGGGCATAGTGGGCATGTGATATAGAGCCCTTATTGATTTTCTGTTGTACGTTTACTTTATATTCCCCATCAGCATTCTACGTTAGACTGTATTGATCCCAGACATCTTATTGACAGATAATCAACAATTATCTTAGACTACACCAGCGAACTGGTTGATGAAAAAAACAATATCCATTCCTTCGGGTCTACAATCGACCATGGTGCAGCATTTTGCTTCACAAATATTCTGCTTGCACCCTGACCGTCGGCGTTTGTTTCCTTAGAAACAAAAGCAAAGTTTGAAGACCTCTATGCTATCTGCGACCCTAAAATACCTACAAACGTCTAGAGTAGACTGGTCTATTATTGATCTACGTTCCATTTAAACGTTACTGCATGATATTTGGAGAACTGATTGCAACCGTTTATCGGCTACCTGTCAAGGCATAACCATATAAATTTAACAAAGAATCACAGCGGTATACAATCACAAGAAATAATAAAACAGTGATCACAAAAGTTTACTACTAAATGCTGCCCAGCCTTTATGCCAAGTTTCTTTAGATGGAATATGAAGACAGATAATCTTGGCGATCCCTTCGCACACGGCTTTTATTGTGAAGCACCTCAACTTGATAAAAAATGTGCGTAAATTCTTGGTATCTATAGAAGCATTGATCTTTACGCGTTTTCTGCTAATAAATTATGCGTTCATTTAGACCTGGTTCTAGAATACAACCAGGGGTTTTCGGTCAACGTCCAAAAAGAACAGAGGAAAATTTCTCCCTCAGTTGTGTCCTATTTTAGGCTTCTCACACAAATGCGCTAGCATGTAAACGATGGACGTTGAAACAAAGCCGAAAATGGGAGTAATTTTACAAGAGTTATCTTGTCTAGCGTCAGTGAAAGGAAGAGCCTTCCAAGAGTTTGAATCAATTCTAGACTTTTTTTGACGAAAACGTCAGGGGGCTAAATTAATTTCACTCATTTCACAATAAGCTCTTCAATAAATACGTAAAGGAAGGAGAAGTGTAAAAATTATGATATCATATGGAACAGCGGTTATTGCTAAGGGAGTCTTCAAAAAACCGAAATCCTCTTTCAAAGAAATTTTCTCTTATTATTCAAAACAAATAAACAAGATTTCATTGTAATGTACTAC
>NW_008753506.1:0-2768 GCF_000715545.1 Opisthorchis viverrini | reverse complement strand
GCTTGCATCTGTCGTGTCACTGTTTTTGTTCTACTGGATATGCCAGCTGAAAGCCGAGCATCAGTTCAACCTGAGAACTTCCCTTCGAGTGCACTTAGTCTTCCGAATTGAAGTTCACAGTATCCTTTTTATTAAATGTCTGTAACACTTGTCCTATACAAATGTTCAAACGTCCAAAACTTACCTGGTTGCTCCCGACTTTCGTGTTCTCTAAAGCACTACTGGCTTTCCTTGGTTCCGCTCTGGTTTCTGTGACATCTGCAGACGTCTTCTGAATTACGGTTTCACTCAAAAGGGTGAATCTGGGCGGTATTTTTTGGTTTGACAGGGTGTTGTTTTGTACAATAACGCCGTAGACTGCAACCTGAACAAGACGAGATAACAAAAATCCCGTTGAAATAAAAAATTTTGAAAGAGGAAATGGAATGAATTGTTCAGTCACACCACTGGTCATCGACGTTGGAAGCGAAAAGAGCTAAAAATGCGTACGGAATATCTAGGACTCATTGGGGGGTTAGCATTTTGAAAGCAATGGATAAATTTCAACTCCTCAGAAATCGAATCACAAGAAAAAACACAAATTTCATCAGTTGTCAAAGAAACTTCGAAGTGAGTGTAATTTACCCACGGAAGTTGTCTTTCAAAAATTCGTCTTCCAGCTGATGATAGGACTCCGTTGAGAACAGTTATTATTAAATAATTTATGACCTGTTACTGCGTTTCTAGTGGTCAGTTATCGTATCCAATCCCGTCCAATCAGTATCCCCTCGTTTTGGCTTTCGGTAGCAGCTACGCGGAAAGTTGTCATAGTGAAAGGAAGGAGGCCTTTGCTGCGGAATTATTTATTAGAAAATGCCAACTGAACAGTTACAGACTATTGGACAAGGAAGCAAAACTCTCATATGCATCTTGTTTACAAAAAATGAACACCCATCTTCTCTTGAACGTGTCTCCCTGAACTTTCCTGGATATTCATTGACTGTTACTCAACTCCAAGCAAACGCTACAAAGCGACTCCACAAATCCCGCAATAGATCTCACTTTTCAAAAGACGCATGAAGAAAACATGCTACTTGCATGCCTCCCCTATCAGTAGTATCACCGTTACAACAGTATAAAATCTGCAGTGTGAAGTCAGATCACTCAGTATTCTCATGAGCAGAATTCTATCTACTACCTAGATACAGTGTTTATTTGTGGGAACTTGTCACAGGAAAATAACTCCGCTGATATATTCATTCGTCTTGGTTAGATTCTTCAGCAAAACGATATGACTGTAATTCAGACCCCGAAGCACCCACCTATGGTGAGATTTAGGTAGAACAACCTATTTGTTGGACACGTTTCAATGAGATCCGGGGAAACATTTTCTCACTCTGTACAGAGCCACTGCAAGACATCTCAGTAAAAGTCCCATGAACCTGACGAATTTGCTCAGGATTTGAACCGGTTTTAGGAGAAACCGACAGAAACCGGAGACTGGCATTTACAAACGATTTGATCGAGTCTTCGTGAAACTTGTAAGTTCCATTGGTTACTCGATAGCGCCCATATGCGTCTACGGCTTACTGAACACACAACGGTATAGTTTCTCTCCATATCAGATTGACTAGAGAGGCAGGAGAACCGCTTTCAAAAGGTTTACATTGAGGGCAATCGGAAACTTGGCAACAATTTTGCACCCCTTAGAAACAAACATACATTCGTGCGGAACTTGTTTGACCGATTGCATAGAATACCACTGCACCAGGAGGTGAGTCTCTTGAAGGTCTTGGTGTTTCCTCCCGAATTAAGTGTGAATTCCTCAAACGGTGCTCAAACGAAGCTAAATTGCCGCGAATATTTTGTTCGTTCATGAATAAACGTGATTAGCAGGATCGGTGCCTCTATGCATCCGTGTGGTTGTGGAATTACATCGGTAGGACGACCGACAAGCTGTCTTGGGACAGGAATCGGTGAACACACTCCAGATTGGTTGAAGAGATTTGATTCCGACCACCACAATTGCTGGCCACTGACCACGATATCCTTGTAGTTTTCAACATCACTTTCATCTCCAAGTGCAAACATGCACTTTTGCTCGCAAAATTTATTACCGATTTTTAATCGATTTAACCCACCTTATATACACAGCAGCAAGCAATGATTCATTCCCCACTTGCTTTGTTAGGCTAAAGTTTCCAGTTCAAGAGGGTCTGCTTTTCCCACTTTTGTCTGTTCGTTTTCTCAATGCTCTACATTTGGAATTTTCTTCACAGTCACACCATTCTCGTCTGAACGCTCGTCCGCCTGTTTTGGCGTAATTATTCTGGTGAGTTCACACTAAGGGGGAGGAGAACCGGACTCGAGTTGCGCTCATCAGTAGTGCTTATCCAATGTCTGTGCAGGGGTTTGAACTCCGGACATCCAATATGCGAGGCGAGCGTGTTACCATCACCCCACCAACGCACGGTGGACGCACCTGAATTTTCACGTCTGAACAGGTGACGTGTTCACGCTTAAGCGATGTGATTGGTGAGCCCGACGCATCGTGCTGGCTGTGAAGGTCGATCGACCCGCCAATCAGGAATTCCGAGTCAGGTAGCGTCACAAACGCTTGGAACCCACTGGGTAGCATTTCGAATTTCACGTCTATGCCTACAACTAAAGACCTATCGATTTACCCGCGCATGCTTTAACTTTCGACCCCACGTGACCCAGTCTCGCTGACTGATCAATAGGCTCCGAATGACATGAACTAGTTGAGTTTCGTTATTTTAGTTTTTCTG
>NW_008753505.1:0-2768 GCF_000715545.1 Opisthorchis viverrini | reverse complement strand
TAAGGTCCAGTCTCTTCGTGACAGATTTCGGAAGTTAGCGTTGCCCAAAAAACAGCCTGTGAACAGCACAGAGTTGACGCCAGTAACGGACAGACCAACCGGACTGCTGGCTTGTGGTGTATCATTCCTATACGGAGAAGTCAGTTCCGTAAATCAACACCAGGACATGTCGCAATTGGACCCTGTTGTCAGGCAAGATGCCACACAAATGTGCGCGGAACGACCTTATAGACTATTGCAATTAAACATAGCTCGTGTCTCCTTCATGGACAAATTTTAGGGTCGTTGTGAAACCCAGTCTTCAGGTGGTGCGGCTACAGCTGGTTCTTCACCAATAACAAACATTTCCTAGTGCAGCGACGTAGGTATTCTGCTAGGATGGTCAGATCCCAATGAACGATTCGACATTTTGTAATAATGCACTGAGATTTCAGTCCAGCTGCTCTAGCCAACTGAGCCGCCTCCAGTTGGTTCATCCGGTGTCCTTTGCCTTCTCCCCCGAGGTTTTCCCACACCAGTGCCAAGACCATATAACGCGGTAAAAACAAGTTTTACGAATCTCCTAAATTACCAAGCTAGCACAAAAACACAACGTACTCTGTCAGTGGTAGCACCCTTTCGGTGCCTGGCTGCCAGAAGCGTTCAGCTGTAGCACCCTTCCGGTGCCTAGCTGCCATGCCACCCGAAGGAAGCACGAGGGCTGGGATACTGCCAGGTTGCCCAAGCCTAGACAGGGGAAGTCGAGAGGAGGAGGTCGGATTCGAACCGCGGACCTTCAGGTTAGTAATCCGCGCTCTAACCACTTCGGCCATCTCGCCCCCGCTGCCAGAAGCAAGCACGAGGGTTGGGATACTGCCAGGTCGCTCAAGTATAAACAGGAGCAGTCGAGATGCCGAAGTTGGGTCTGAACCGCAGACCTTCTGGCCCGTAAGCTGACGTCTTAATCACTGAGTTGTCTCAAGCCCAATCCTACATCATAGGTTGGTCTTGTGGAGTTGTGGGTTCTGGGAGGCCAACAACGAATAAGTACAGTTTCAGGGGAGGTGAGTTACGGCCGACTGCTCCTTTCCGAGCACGTCCCCAGGCCATGGGTAGTACACACCCTTTAAGATGCCAATCTGATGTTGGGTGTGAGAAACTGGCCTCGACTAGTTACCTGAACTGTACTGAATACACTAGTTCTACTGGTAATTGCATAATTTTGAATCTGCAACTGAAAGCTGTACAAGATGGATGATAGGAAGTATCAGTGACTTTTCTCTAAAGAGACATCATCCTTCTAGATGGACATCGCGACGAGATCGTCAACGTCTTGTCCAAGGACAGCCCAAGAAAAATGCAGGAACGAGCGATATGGGTCACAGTTGCACTCCACACTAAATCACCATGTCTCTACGTGGCATCGTATATACCTGATGTGGACTGCATCAATTGTGTCCGGCGATCGGCGGATCGTCTGATATTCGTTGAATATATCGGATTCGAGGTATAAAATTTCATAGGTGATGAAATGGTGCCCCAGTGTTTCCTAACGATGAGATGTGGGTTATCAGTGGTCTCAAGACCCAGCGGCCGCCCTGGAAGCCGCGGTCACCGTATGCAATTCGTAAGAGTCACTGGCACTTTTTGGCGACAGAATCCTCTAAATACCATAAAATGCCATATTTCGTAGGACTTGTTTCTCAATACATCTTCAACGAGTGCAACACCAACAAAGTCCACCGTACGGTGACTACGTAGTCACAGGTATAATCCACGCCACGATCCGACGGATAACACACTCAGAAAGAACTCGCCGAAGTGTGGGCGACCCGAGAAACCGTGGCCTACGTCAGCTGGAGTGGTGTGAGGGGGCCCGCGGGCTATGCTATGATAGGTCTGAACATCAACCAATCAAAATTGAATGGATTTTGGTCGAGGTCGCTTGCAGCTTACGGGAGTTGCATGACTAAAGTTTCACTGAATTTTGTTTAAACACGGAGTGCTTAAAGCTAACGCTTTAATATATCCGATAACCTTCACTGAATTTTGTTTAAACACGGAGTGCGTAAAGCTAACGCTTTAATATATCCGATATCCTTATTGGATTTAACCAAGGCTTTTTCGTATCACTGTTTGACCCATCCCTCTCGACCCCCATGCACCTGCCCCCATTCCCTCCAACTCAATGCTTAGGCTTTGTATCCGCTCCCGTTCATTTCGTAGGAAAAAACATCGTGGCTGTACGACCCCTGTGGTTTTCGCACATCCCGGGAACTATATTCTATAATGCACCTTCATTCTTAAGTTTCCACTCACCGCACCATATTCCTTTCCACCCTGCTCCGGTGGATTTGATTTTGGAAACGATTGAGTGAGCACCCCATATGTAACGGAGGGAATAGACACTAGACCAAATACCCTAGGTCAGCAAGGCCCTGTATTCATCGAGTCGGATGGCTACAACAACCTTCACTCCTCCATGGTTAACTGGCCCAACCTGCGTTCAAACGGCAGGTGAATGTGGACAGAAGACCGTTCACATATCCTCTGTTTTCTCGGAAGAATTCCGCTTGGCTCCGCGCGGTTCGGCCCTCGCTGAAGACTTGAAAGTTCAGCCTAAAGTAAGACAAATCCCAGCCAAAAACTGCGAGTCCGTTCCAGCAGCTTCAGATCGACGGTCTTTCCATAGGCTTCAGAAAAACGTCCAGAAGTCGGTCAGGAAAGCACTGTGCCCTCAACCAGCTGTTGGACTTCCCATATCCTCACCACAATAATCTTCAACGCCC
>NW_008753504.1:0-2769 GCF_000715545.1 Opisthorchis viverrini | reverse complement strand
AAGGGTGAGCAAATGTCTTCAATAGACCTCGAATGACCACGTTCGTAGCGTCACACAGACACACATTCTAATACCCAGGTGTCGCACGGGATGATCTCTGCTGCAAGGTGAGTGGTGGGTACAGATTTAAGCAAAGCAGTTGAAGGTCAAGAGTGCTTGGACGGAGTAAGAAAATGAATGGCGGGAAATGAGGCCAAGTTAGATTCAATACACACAATGACCGAATTCACCGGATGACCACTGTTCTGTTTCGCCCATATCCAGACCACATATATTCTTCGGGGAAATTGATTTTGAATGGGGAATGTGCTCAGTTGATCTCAGTTTACTGGGCTATAATTGGAGTCTCTTCGTGCCTGCGTTCGATTTTCGAATTACCTTCGTGGCGTTCGAAACAAGAATCAATGTAATTGCAGAAGTCAGCTTCATTCATGCTGAAACGCCATGCTACTGTCGGAAGTTTCATCGTCCGAGGTTGAGCCTGGGATGGAAGTTGAACGGTCAGCTGCCGCATCAAACTCTCCGTTGACTGCGACGTTTCTGGTTGAATTTGTGTTTATTGCTGTTGTCCGATCTCACTCGTTGATTCCACAAATACGATGATGATTGTTCAGCGGCAACACCCTGTTGTTGCATAGCTGTCGTACTACCCCTGAAGAGTGACGACGGGCCTAAGTTGACGCTAGGCTGCCTGAGCCTACACGGGAGTAGCGGAGTTGTCCGAAGGTGGGATTCGAAAAGCAGGCCCTGCGGTGGGTGAGTGGGTGTCCGCATTTTGGGATATTGTGTGCGGTGTCCACAATCTGTCACTTCTTACCGCCAGGTCGCTCCCAGTTGCTTATCGAAAGATAGCGCCACACGCGGACAAAGAATTTGGCAATCGCGTGTGTGAATTAAGGAGTTGAGAATTACTAAAAATCTCTGGTTTATATGAGTCTTTTTGTCCGAGACCTCTGCAAGTATCTCATTTCTTGATTATACAAAATGACGAACGTGCTAGTGTTTGCAAACAGGTCGATACCGATTGTTGTACTGGGAGCGAGAATCTGACACCGAAGTTCCTCTAATTCTGGTCGAAGCGGATTCACGTGAGCTCCGCACACCTCTGCATCTGCGATCTTACCATGAAGAACCTGACACTCGCGTCAAGGTCCTACTAGCGTAGTACAGGAACTGATATTTGGCCATGGAAATCCTTCGACCGTTACGACAGAATACACTATGTTTTGATTGGGCAGATAGACGTGAGAGATAGACAGACAGATAGAGTGAAGACAGGCGCATAGATTGACACACAGGCAGACAGGCAAATAGGTAAGCAGACAGACAGAGGCAAGCAGACAAGCACAGATTTATTCACTAATTCATTCACTCAAGTATCGAGGTTTTACCCCACAAAGCCTGCACCAAAGTGCAGTGGTTCCAATCGGCCTACGTCCATTTCCATGTCTCGGTTGCTTATTTTTTGTTCATTTATTCATCCTTGCGTTCATTGATTAATCAAATCATTCATTCATCCATTCATTTCTTCTTTCGTTCAAACATCAAGGTTCCGAGCGCACTAACCATGCATAGAATTGTAGTGGTTTCAGCTACCCCGGGTCCACTCCCTTCTCCGTTTCGACTGTAGGCTTTTTTCAAAAAAAGAACACGTTTTACGCCAACAAAAAACATGGGTTTTCACCTGTGGTGTCACATCATTGATGATCATGACAATGGCAATGATCACGACAAAGTTTTCAACCCATACCATCGTGAGATGGGCCCAGTCTAAACTGCGTGCAGTCGGAACGAAGTATGTGATGTGCTAGAGGTACTCTGTCGCCGCAGATATTACGTAAAGAAAAGAGGGGATGAATGTGCTAGAGGACCGTGGCTGTAGGAAGCAAGAAATGCAAATCACAACTCAATACAGATTAAGACCGGACCAACCAGAATCCAGGTTAGAGCACAAAGGCTGCTCTTTATAAACTATATAAAAGCAGGCGCGAAGTGATGGACTACCCAACTAACAGCGCACTAAAGATGTCTCCTCGAATGGTGACGAAACGTTTGCAAATCAACTGCCAAGCTCGGCGAACAGATTAAAAGCCACAGGGGGTGAATTTAAGGTGGAACGTGGAAACTGGCAAGTTCCGTCACGTTCATGGCTAACCCATCATAAGGAGCTGCCATTTGGGTGACCGTAGTTCACAGGAGTACCGACTGGCCAAAGTTCATTGGATACATGGACTGTCAATTAGAACTGATGTGTGACCTTGATTTGGGAAGTTGGGTCTCAGAATGTTTGCAGAAAACTGGCGTTCATTGCTGATCAGAGACGATGCTCTCTAAAACACGGTATTCTCATTAACCGAGTAGGTTTCCCAGAAGGGGCGATTGTTCACAAACCAGAAAGCCGCGTGCGCCCAAATAAACCCGAACTATTAAACTCGACACCATTGATCGCCTAGTGTACTCAGTTGCAGTACAAATGAGTTCTCTACTCAGGATGTTCAATCGTTCAACTTCCTTTGAGGCTGAATTTTACGATGATCATTAGTCGCAGTACAGAAACCAATTGGTATCGAATTAAAACTCGGACGAGAGTGTAATTAGCTCGGAATTCCGATGAATTATCTCCTGTGCGCGCAATTCTCATGAGCTCTACGTAAATCGATACACACAAACTCACACACACGTCCCCTGTTTCCACTCTATAAAAGCGCCCATCAGCAAATGGATGGGCGCCTCGCAACTGAAGTATGTGGCTCATCCTAGTGTCATGTT